>NC_083335.1:30025858-30177702 GCF_963455315.2 Globicephala melas | reverse complement strand
CCTCAGGACCCGGCCCCAAGGAAAGGCTCTGCCCACGTAAGATGGCCTGACAACGTGTCGGGCGACTCACAGGCGCGAAAGGAGAGGGGCGCGGGGAGGGTTTCAGCGCCCTTCCAGGAGGGGTACGTGTGGAGGGAGGGAGGGAGGGGTCCAGCCTGGAGACCTGCTCCCAGTCGGAAGCCCTCCCCCACACCGCACCCCGCCCCGGGACCGGACCCCCACACACACACCAGCCCACCACGCACCCCCGCCCCGGCAGATAAGAGCTGGGCAAAAGGGCAGGAACGGGCCACCGCACAGCTTGCTCCAGAAGCGGCCTATCGGGTCAGCCGGGGACTCGAAGGCACCGCCGCGTGCCCAGGAGTATGCACCTCGTTCCCGGCCTTGGCAGACAAGCTGGACGAGTGGTGGTCATGGGGGAGAGGGTGGTCAAGGGGCGGGGGGGAGGCGTTCCTCTCAGTCCATCAGAGGTGAGCTTCAGGCAGCTTCTTCAGACCCCTTCCCCTTGATTCCCTGGCTGGGCTGCAGGTGCAAGCACAGGGCCGAGACCCGGAGGGCCAGGCCGGAATGCAAGCCGGGGCCTTTCCTTCTCATCGCCGAACTGAGGCTCAGGGCCTCGTGGGGAGAAAGCTGAAGCCTGCTGCAAATGCACGGCCCGGGGGTCCACTCGGCGGGGCTCTGCTCAGCTCCTCTCCTCTCCTCTCGTGTCCTGCCCTCTCCTCTCCGGGAGCCCCGTCCGGGAGCCCTCGGGACAGGCCAGGTCAGGCCTGGGCCACCATCCCGGAGACCGCGCGAGACGGCAGCGCAGCCACCGACTGACTGGACTCTTCGGCTCAGGTGAAGGCCTCCTCCTGCGGTGGCTCCTGCGTCCCGCGAGCGCCGTCCCCTTCTGGACTCGGACTGCCAGCTCTCGCTGGGCCTCGGGCGCCCTCGGCACTGGGTAGCCAGGCTCCACGTGTCGTCTCTGAGCTGGACAGAAGAAGGTCGGTGGGCCCGCCTCGGCCGCTGCCGCCAAGGGCGGCGGAACTCCCGTTGCCCGCGGTGGTCTCTGGCTGGGCCGCACCGCGGCCCAGAGAGGCTTCCGGGGCCCCGGGCCCGCCTAGGCCGAACCTCCTCTGGCGCCGAGGGGAAGGGACACGCGGCCAAATGCCCGCAGAACCGCGGCCCGGCCTCCTTCGGAGCAGCTTCCTCTAGTCCCGCCCAGACGTGGCGGCCACCAGGGTCCACCGAGACTCCACTTCCTGTAGCCCCACACGCCAGGCGGCCGGGCTGTGCGCCTTGTGCCACTGCCCGTCTCTGGAGCGTCCACGGCACCGCCGGGCCTTGGGCCACGCTTCCCGCCCCTTCCCAGGCGGAGCCCTTGACTTCCCGGGGCCACTGTCCAGTGTTCCCGACTTCGATCCTTCGTCACTCCTCCCCAGGAAGGGACGGGTACAGGGTTCGCGGGATCGGCGGACCCGTTCCTCTTGATGGCACTACTGCACCACGAATGCCAACCTGCCCTGCCCCTTCCCCTCCCCCAGGCCCTCTCCCTCTGCCCTTTGCCGAGGGAAAAACGAAATGCCAACCTCTGCCCAACCTGCCAAAGGCAGGATGGCTCATCAACCCGGCCACTTCAGAGGGGCGCGCCTCAAACTCTGGCCCTGCATCCTGCGGGGCCTCGTCTCTGTGGGGTCCTCTTAGCCTGCCGTTAGGACTCCCCATCCAGGCACCCAGCCGTTGGACCGGCAGCTGTGTCTTTAGCAGCCCACATTTGCCTAACGCCTCGGGAAAACACTCTGAGTGTGACCACAGAGATCCAGTCACGTCTGGCCGGTGCCCGGCGAGGCACCTTCTCGCCAGTCACCGAGGGGCAAGCAGCCCGAAGCAAAGGGCCGGCAGCCCACAGGCACAGACGCGGTGCGGGACGAGCTCGGCCTCCTATGCCGAGACGATGGACTTCCCCCGAGGACCTGGCTCTTCTCCCGCGGCGGCCCGGGGGCGGGAGGGTGGCAGTGGGGTTTGGTGTTCAGGCGTGGACGGTGGCACGCACGGGTCCGTCGGGAGGGCCGCCGGGCGCTGCCCCAGAGACGCCGGAGCGGGTCAGTCTCCTGACACCGCCCAGGGGAAGGCCAGGGATGGGAAGACACCCCCGGGGTGGGTGTGTGGGTGGGTGTAGGCTCCCGCCAACTCGCTGTGCTTTACACCTCGGAGCGACTGGGAGCCACCGCGGACTCCTCTTTAGTTTCTTTGCGGTGCACTGGCGAATGTGGTTTAGACACAGGTTCCTGCCCTTAAGCATCCTCTCAGCGCCTGCCTGGTCGCACTGACTTGGGTGGAGGGCGGGGTGGGCCACTGGGGGCACTGCCGCCACCGGCCCCACCCATGTTGGCTCAAGGAACACACTCTGGATGCCAAGTGCTCCGCGGACACGAGGCCTTGGAAAGAGAAGAGAGCTCTGGTCCGCCGCCGCCTCGGGAAGCACCACGCGTCCTCCGTGCTGAAGAGAACCGGAGGGACGGGACGGGACGGGACGGGATCGCATCTTCTCTCCTTTTCCCTGGCTTCTGTCTCAGCACGCCTTCCTCTCTTTCTCTAACTCCGAATCTGCTGCGCCTCCGGGCCTTGGCAATTCTTTCAAGCCGCGGTACTGAGGTGCGTCGAGGAAAGAAAAGCCACAAGAGCCCCGCCGTGCTGAGTGCACGTCTTCCGGGACCCACGCCCCACGCCGGAGGACTTGACTCGACGCCCAGATATTACCGTGAAGGGCTCTTGGGATGGCCAAACAGGGTCCTCTGGAAGGCAGTGTCACCCCAGAAATGCCACGCTGCCCTTGCTGCTCGCACCCTGCCTCCGCCCTTCGCTAACCACGGAACGTCAGCCGCGCCGCCGACCCCTCGCTAAACCACGGCGCCACACGCTCACCAGCCCGCCTGGAGAAGCCTTCAATCACTCTGAGCCAGGGTAGGAGGCGTCCTCCTCCCGGCAAGACTGTTTCAACAGAAGACAGGAAGGAGAAGGGAGGAACAGAGACAGAAAGAAAACACCTCCGGCTGCCGGTCACGCACCCACTCAGGCGACATGTCCCACACGGAAGAAGGGGACGTACACCTCCTGGAAGGCCCCACACTGTCACGTTCCTTGGTTTGTCAAGAGGCAGACTTGGGGAGTGCAAGGAGCCCCACAGAGGGCTGCCCCGTGCCAAACCTCCACGCCGCCCAGCGGGCGCCCCCCCTTCATCATCCCGCAAGGGCACGTCCCCGAGTCCTTCCTGGCTTGGTGGAGGGCCACGGCGGAGAGAGCCGGGCCCAAGAGCGATCAGGAGAGGACGGGAGGAACGGCTATCACGGGCTCCACTCAGAGCACAGGAGGCAAAAAGCCCACGAGGCCTGGCTCCCCCTCAAAGGGTCTCCCCACCGCCGGCCCCCACGTCGGGCTGGGCTGGCACTGCTGCTTCTCGGGGGTGAGGTGGGGCGCCGAGTGATCACGTCACGGGCGGTTGGCTTCACGGAGGCTGGAGCCCAGACCGGGCCCTGGTGCCGGTGCAAGCGGCCCGGGCCCGATCCCTTTCCACTCTCCCCGCCCCCGCAGGACACGGACCTCAAATGCTACGTACCGATCACCTAGGGTAACCGTACACAGATGCTCGTCCATGCACCTCTTTCTTCCGGCCCCCCAGTCAGGATCTGACTCGAGAGCCTTTCCTACCGTGGCCAAGAACTCCGGCACAGTACACCAGTGTCCCCGTGCCACGATCCCACCTGGGAGTCCCTCCTTCTTGAGCCTTGCTGAACTAGCAGAATCACTGACTTTTTCCTCTGATGAAACAGACTATTTCGGACGGGGGAAGGGGAGAGAACAAAAGAGCACGCACTCACCCAGAACACCAGCGCCTGGAGATGACCGACGTCCCCGGTTTCCCTCTTCCTCCTTTCCTTCCGCTCTGCCTCCTCTGCAACGAGAGAGAACCGCACGCCCATCACTCAGTGTGGGACCACCACGGTGCCGGTGAACGGGGGGCTGGGGGGGGGGTCCGCGTACACCCCCGCCCGCGCAACCTCGAGAGAGAGTGCCTCCGGTTCCTACTCGAGTGTACCGGCACCCCCGGGCCAACCAAAAACTTCCGAACGAGGCGCAAGCGTGAAGAATCAACTCCACGCGTCCTTCGGAAATGGCACGGATGCCAGCCGGGGCAGGGGGGTCGTTAGACAGAAACGGTTTGTACACAGAGAAGCGCGTCCAGTGAAAACCTTGATCCCGTCATCCCCCTAAATCTCCTTCCGGCGGGAAGCACAGCCATCACACCCTGGTGTTGACAGGCGCGGAGCTTGTCTCCTCGGCTCTGCACCCGTGGGACTATGGCGGGACACCCCGAGGTATCTTGGCAAGCCCGCGCGCGTCCTCCACAACCTCCCAGCAGTTCCTAGGACGCGTGGGTAAAGGGGCACCCACTCGTCTCCCCTCTGGCCGCACAAAGGTCCACCGCACGTACTTTCCGGGCATAAGGGCACGTGCTCTGGGACGTGGCCCACATGAGATCTACCCTGCTCCTCTCCTCTGGGTGGACGCCGACGCCGGAGAACGTACCCTGGTCACGCTCACCCACACCCTGGTAACGACAGACTCAGTGGCCCGCGCCTCAGAGCCACTTCCGTGGGAGACAGAAGAGGAGAGGAAGGAACAAGGCGGAAGCCTAGCGTCCAAAGAGGAGGGGCACGTGAGACACCCTACGCTCCTGCCTCCGGGCACAGACAAGGGCACCCTACCCTGGGCAGCTGTCCGAAAAGAAACGGAGGGGACCTAGCAGGACACGACGTCGACTCCGCACAGACGCGCCGACGCCACGGCACGCCTATAGCGCCGTGAGAGCAGCCGAAAAGGCAGAAGACTACCTATCGCTACGTGAGCCTGCTGGGGCCGGGGAGCAGGCGACATGCACACAGCCCTCTGCGGCCCGTTGCCCCCACCTGCATTCAACCCCGGGAGCACACATACGCACGCAGAAATGACGCGTGCTTCCCTCCGCAGACGGGGACAACTTGGGAGCGGCCATCGAGCAACGGCGAGGGCTTTGGCTTTGACCGGGAGAAAGTTCTATCCACAGCGGCACCCCCGAGGCGGTTACAGGGAGAAGGTACAAGAGAAGGGACCTTTTGTACACGCTCTGTAGGCGCACGTACACGAGCTTACGCACGACGCACACGTGATACGCACGCGTGCCCACGCACACGTTCGTGTACCTGCGTGCTTACGAATGAACGAGTGGAGCAGGGAACGAGTGAATGAACCGACGAACGAGTCCGGGGGGTTTGAGGCGAGAGTACAGACAACACTCCCATGGAGAGCTCCCCAGAAGGGTCTGCTGAACTGATGGCCCTCCCCAGGGTCATCTGTCTGTGCGGATGGAGGGGAGCCGCTGGGATGTACACCTGTCCCAGCAACTCCAAACCACCTCCCTGCACCCCCGACCCCGGGCACTCCGTGGCAGAGTGACCGCCTGACGCCCCTGGAGGTGAGCAGGGGCAATGTGCCCCAGCTCCCTTGGGTCCCCGTCAGTGCCTCCCGCTGCCACAGTGGCCTAGACCCTCTCGGGCCTGCTCCTGAGCCCTTAAGCCAGTTCACGTAGCGGGATGAGAACAGCAGAGAGGCAACCACGCAGGAAGACGAGGAACCCAGCTCCCTGTGCCACCTCTGGCTCTGAATCAACGTCCTGAGAGAGCCAGGGTTCTGCCCGACACGACCCAGGTGGATGCCCGTCCCCAGGTGTGCAGACATGACAGGGTCCCGGTCGCCAGGACCTGTGGGCCAGGCAACGTGGACTCCAGACCCCTCCCAGAGGGGTGTGGAGATGGACCCACCGAGGCACGGATTCCTTGGGAGGTCTTTACCTGTGCGCTCCTACTGCCAAGGAGAAGCCCCAAAAGGAAGAGACACCGCCTCCCCCAACCCCCCAGTAGGTCCCAGCCCACTCGGAAGGCTTGGGTGGCTCTTGGGCCTCCCTGGGCCTTTTTCCCTGGGCCTTTTTTGATCCGCAAAGGGCGGAGGGAGAGGCCACGCTCGCGAAGGCGCTGGGCATTTCTGGAGCAACAGTGCCATCAAGCGGAAGCTTTTTCAGCACGGCCTGGGGCCTCCAGCCCCTGCCTGTGCATACCGTGGGGAAGGCCCGTGACGGGGAGGAGGGCGGGCTTCGGAGCACTGGGAGGATTCCCGGGCCGAACCTGGCCGCCCGGCACGCCTCCGCGGTAGGTGCGGAAGCCACACGCGGTGGGGGTTCGGGGCCGGGCTCGCCCACCGAGGAGCCCCTGGCTGCCAGGCCCGCCGCGCTCCCCACCCTCGGGGCCGTGGCCTCGGCAGCCGCCATGTTCAGGAACAGGGAGCTGAAGCTCCCACCCCAGGGCATCTGGCCCCTGGATCCTGGCCCTCCCTGCAGGAGCGAGGCCGGCCAGTGGGGTCCCTGGGGTCTCAGGGCCACCGGGGACCCAGGACCCGCTGCCGGTGCCCCGGCGGAGGCCCCGGGCCCAGCCACCGTGGACCACGGGGAAAGGGGAGGAGGTGGCCGCCCGGTCCCCTGTCGGGGGCAGCACCCTGCAGACAGCCCGGAGAACGTGTCCTCGTTAGTGCTTGCTCCCAGACGCAGACGAGGAAGAGCAACGCAGGGGCGCTGTGCACGTTCCACCCTCTCACAGTTGGATCTGGGTTTCGGTTTCTTTACTTCTTGCTCCCGCCATAGAGAGTCCCGATCCCAGGCCCCGCCGCATCCCGTGAGGCCCTTCCTGTGCCGCAGGACACAGGGTACCCAGGACCCACTGGCGATGGGACGCCAAGCGGGCCACGATCGATCGGTACGCAGAGAGGGACGGCACCGTCCGCAGCCAGGGGATCCAGGTCCGTTTTCCGCACCCGAGCTCACCTCGGGAACAGGAACTCTGCGGCCGGGGGACGCCCTATTCCTCGGCCTCCCTCCCCGTGGACGACCCGGGGGTCCTCTCGTTTGGGGAAGACTCCTGGGAGTTTTCACAAGCGGCTCCACGTTCTGCAGGTGCCGCCGTTGGCCCCGGCCAGAGGGGCAGGCTGAGGGCACCTGCGGCGGGCCACCAGTCAGAGCGCCTAGCTACCTCAGGACCCGGCCCCAAGGAAAGGCTCTGCCCACGTAAGATGGCCTGACAACGTGTCGGGCGACTCACAGGCGCGAAAGGAGAGGGGCGCGGGGAGGGTTTCAGCGCCCTTCCAGGAGGGGTACGTGTGGAGGGAGGGAGGGAGGGGTCCAGCCTGGAGACCTGCTCCCAGTCGGAAGCCCTCCCCCACACCGCACCCCGCCCCGGGACCGGACCCCCACACACACACCAGCCCACCACGCACCCCCGCCCCGGCAGATAAGAGCTGGGCAAAAGGGCAGGAACGGGCCACCGCACAGCTTGCTCCAGAAGCGGCCTATCGGGTCAGCCGGGGACTCGAAGGCACCGCCGCGTGCCCAGGAGTATGCACCTCGTTCCCGGCCTTGGCAGACAAGCTGGACGAGTGGTGGTCATGGGGGAGAGGGTGGTCAAGGGGCGGGGGGGAGGCGTTCCTCTCAGTCCATCAGAGGTGAGCTTCAGGCAGCTTCTTCAGACCCCTTCCCCTTGATTCCCTGGCTGGGCTGCAGGTGCAAGCACAGGGCCGAGACCCGGAGGGCCAGGCCGGAATGCAAGCCGGGGCCTTTCCTTCTCATCGCCGAACTGAGGCTCAGGGCCTCGTGGGGAGAAAGCTGAAGCCTGCTGCAAATGCACGGCCCGGGGGTCCACTCGGCGGGGCTCTGCTCAGCTCCTCTCCTCTCCTCTCGTGTCCTGCCCTCTCCTCTCCGGGAGCCCCGTCCGGGAGCCCTCGGGACAGGCCAGGTCAGGCCTGGGCCACCATCCCGGAGACCGCGCGAGACGGCAGCGCAGCCACCGACTGACTGGACTCTTCGGCTCAGGTGAAGGCCTCCTCCTGCGGTGGCTCCTGCGTCCCGCGAGCGCCGTCCCCTTCTGGACTCGGACTGCCAGCTCTCGCTGGGCCTCGGGCGCCCTCGGCACTGGGTAGCCAGGCTCCACGTGTCGTCTCTGAGCTGGACAGAAGAAGGTCGGTGGGCCCGCCTCGGCCGCTGCCGCCAAGGGCGGCGGAACTCCCGTTGCCCGCGGTGGTCTCTGGCTGGGCCGCACCGCGGCCCAGAGAGGCTTCCGGGGCCCCGGGCCCGCCTAGGCCGAACCTCCTCTGGCGCCGAGGGGAAGGGACACGCGGCCAAATGCCCGCAGAACCGCGGCCCGGCCTCCTTCGGAGCAGCTTCCTCTAGTCCCGCCCAGACGTGGCGGCCACCAGGGTCCACCGAGACTCCACTTCCTGTAGCCCCACACGCCAGGCGGCCGGGCTGTGCGCCTTGTGCCACTGCCCGTCTCTGGAGCGTCCACGGCACCGCCGGGCCTTGGGCCACGCTTCCCGCCCCTTCCCAGGCGGAGCCCTTGACTTCCCGGGGCCACTGTCCAGTGTTCCCGACTTCGATCCTTCGTCACTCCTCCCCAGGAAGGGACGGGTACAGGGTTCGCGGGATCGGCGGACCCGTTCCTCTTGATGGCACTACTGCACCACGAATGCCAACCTGCCCTGCCCCTTCCCCTCCCCCAGGCCCTCTCCCTCTGCCCTTTGCCGAGGGAAAAACGAAATGCCAACCTCTGCCCAACCTGCCAAAGGCAGGATGGCTCATCAACCCGGCCACTTCAGAGGGGCGCGCCTCAAACTCTGGCCCTGCATCCTGCGGGGCCTCGTCTCTGTGGGGTCCTCTTAGCCTGCCGTTAGGACTCCCCATCCAGGCACCCAGCCGTTGGACCGGCAGCTGTGTCTTTAGCAGCCCACATTTGCCTAACGCCTCGGGAAAACACTCTGAGTGTGACCACAGAGATCCAGTCACGTCTGGCCGGTGCCCGGCGAGGCACCTTCTCGCCAGTCACCGAGGGGCAAGCAGCCCGAAGCAAAGGGCCGGCAGCCCACAGGCACAGACGCGGTGCGGGACGAGCTCGGCCTCCTATGCCGAGACGATGGACTTCCCCCGAGGACCTGGCTCTTCTCCCGCGGCGGCCCGGGGGCGGGAGGGTGGCAGTGGGGTTTGGTGTTCAGGCGTGGACGGTGGCACGCACGGGTCCGTCGGGAGGGCCGCCGGGCGCTGCCCCAGAGACGCCGGAGCGGGTCAGTCTCCTGACACCGCCCAGGGGAAGGCCAGGGATGGGAAGACACCCCCGGGGTGGGTGTGTGGGTGGGTGTAGGCTCCCGCCAACTCGCTGTGCTTTACACCTCGGAGCGACTGGGAGCCACCGCGGACTCCTCTTTAGTTTCTTTGCGGTGCACTGGCGAATGTGGTTTAGACACAGGTTCCTGCCCTTAAGCATCCTCTCAGCGCCTGCCTGGTCGCACTGACTTGGGTGGAGGGCGGGGTGGGCCACTGGGGGCACTGCCGCCACCGGCCCCACCCATGTTGGCTCAAGGAACACACTCTGGATGCCAAGTGCTCCGCGGACACGAGGCCTTGGAAAGAGAAGAGAGCTCTGGTCCGCCGCCGCCTCGGGAAGCACCACGCGTCCTCCGTGCTGAAGAGAACCGGAGGGACGGGACGGGACGGGACGGGACGGGATCGCATCTTCTCTCCTTTTCCCTGGCTTCTGTCTCAGCACGCCTTCCTCTCTTTCTCTAACTCCGAATCTGCTGCGCCTCCGGGCCTTGGCAATTCTTTCAAGCCGCGGTACTGAGGTGCGTCGAGGAAAGAAAAGCCACAAGAGCCCCGCCGTGCTGAGTGCACGTCTTCCGGGACCCACGCCCCACGCCGGAGGACTTGACTCGACGCCCAGATATTACCGTGAAGGGCTCTTGGGATGGCCAAACAGGGTCCTCTGGAAGGCAGTGTCACCCCAGAAATGCCACGCTGCCCTTGCTGCTCGCACCCTGCCTCCGCCCTTCGCTAACCACGGAACGTCAGCCGCGCCGCCGACCCCTCGCTAAACCACGGCGCCACACGCTCACCAGCCCGCCTGGAGAAGCCTTCAATCACTCTGAGCCAGGGTAGGAGGCGTCCTCCTCCCGGCAAGACTGTTTCAACAGAAGACAGGAAGGAGAAGGGAGGAACAGAGACAGAAAGAAAACACCTCCGGCTGCCGGTCACGCACCCACTCAGGCGACATGTCCCACACGGAAGAAGGGGACGTACACCTCCTGGAAGGCCCCACACTGTCACGTTCCTTGGTTTGTCAAGAGGCAGACTTGGGGAGTGCAAGGAGCCCCACAGAGGGCTGCCCCGTGCCAAACCTCCACGCCGCCCAGCGGGCGCCCCCCCTTCATCATCCCACAAGGGCACGTCCCCGAGTCCTTCCTGGCTTGGTGGAGGGCCACGGCGGAGAGAGCCGGGCCCAAGAGCGATCAGGAGAGGACGGGAGGAACGGCTATCACGGGCTCCACTCAGAGCACAGGAGGCAAAAAGCCCACGAGGCCTGGCTCCCCCTCAAAGGGTCTCCCCACCGCCGGCCCCCACGTCGGGCTGGGCTGGCACTGCTGCTTCTCGGGGGTGAGGTGGGGCGCCGAGTGATCACGTCACGGGCGGTTGGCTTCACGGAGGCTGGAGCCCAGACCGGGCCCTGGTGCCGGTGCAAGCGGCCCGGGCCCGATCCCTTTCCACTCTCCCCGCCCCCGCAGGACACGGACCTCAAATGCTACGTACCGATCACCTAGGGTAACCGTACACAGATGCTCGTCCATGCACCTCTTTCTTCCGGCCCCCCAGTCAGGATCTGACTCGAGAGCCTTTCCTACCGTGGCCAAGAACTCCGGCACAGTACACCAGTGTCCCCGTGCCACGATCCCACCTGGGAGTCCCTCCTTCTTGAGCCTTGCTGAACTAGCAGAATCACTGACTTTTTCCTCTGATGAAACAGACTATTTCGGACGGGGGAAGGGGAGAGAACAAAAGAGCACGCACTCACCCAGAACACCAGCGCCTGGAGATGACCGACGTCCCCGGTTTCCCTCTTCCTCCTTTCCTTCCGCTCTGCCTCCTCTGCAACGAGAGAGAACCGCACGCCCATCACTCAGTGTGGGACCACCACGGTGCCGGTGAACGGGGGGCTGGGGGGGGTCCGCGTACACCCCCGCCCGCGCAACCTCGAGAGAGAGTGCCTCCGGTTCCTACTCGAGTGTACCGGCACCCCCGGGCCAACCAAAAACTTCCGAACGAGGCGCAAGCGTGAAGAATCAACTCCACGCGTCCTTCGGAAATGGCACGGATGCCAGCCGGGGCAGGGGGGTCGTTAGACAGAAACGGTTTGTACACAGAGAAGCGCGTCCAGTGAAAACCTTGATCCCGTCATCCCCCTAAATCTCCTTCCGGCGGGAAGCACAGCCATCACACCCTGGTGTTGACAGGCGCGGAGCTTGTCTCCTCGGCTCTGCACCCGTGGGACTATGGCGGGACACCCCGAGGTATCTTGGCAAGCCCGCGCGCGTCCTCCACAACCTCCCAGCAGTTCCTAGGACGCGTGGGTAAAGGGGCACCCACTCGTCTCCCCTCTGGCCGCACAAAGGTCCACCGCACGTACTTTCCGGGCATAAGGGCACGTGCTCTGGGACGTGGCCCACATGAGATCTACCCTGCTCCTCTCCTCTGGGTGGACGCCGACGCCGGAGAACGTACCCTGGTCACGCTCACCCACACCCTGGTAACGACAGACTCAGTGGCCCGCGCCTCAGAGCCACTTCCGTGGGAGACAGAAGAGGAGAGGAAGGAACAAGGCGGAAGCCTAGCGTCCAAAGAGGAGGGGCACGTGAGACACCCTACGCTCCTGCCTCCGGGCACAGACAAGGGCACCCTACCCTGGGCAGCTGTCCGAAAAGAAACGGAGGGGACCTAGCAGGACACGACGTCGACTCCGCACAGACGCGCCGACGCCACGGCACGCCTATAGCGCCGTGAGAGCAGCCGAAAAGGCAGAAGACTACCTATCGCTACGTGAGCCTGCTGGGGCCGGGGAGCAGGCGACATGCACACAGCCCTCTGCGGCCCGTTGCCCCCACCTGCATTCAACCCCGGGAGCACACATACGCACGCAGAAATGACGCGTGCTTCCCTCCGCAGACGGGGACAACTTGGGAGCGGCCATCGAGCAACGGCGAGGGCTTTGGCTTTGACCGGGAGAAAGTTCTATCCACAGCGGCACCCCCGAGGCGGTTACAGGGAGAAGGTACAAGAGAAGGGACCTTTTGTACACGCTCTGTAGGCGCACGTACACGAGCTTACGCACGACGCACACGTGATACGCACGCGCGCCCACGCACACGTTCGTGTACCTGCGTGCTTACGAATGAACGAGTGGAGCAGGGAACGAGTGAATGAACCGACGAACGAGTCCGGGGGGTTTGAGGCGAGAGTACAGACAACACTCCCATGGAGAGCTCCCCAGAAGGGTCTGCTGAACTGATGGCCCTCCCCAGGGTCATCTGTCTGTGCGGATGGAGGGGAGCCGCTGGGATGTACACCTGTCCCAGCAACTCCAAACCACCTCCCTGCACCCCCGACCCCGGGCACTCCGTGGCAGAGTGACCGCCTGACGCCCCTGGAGGTGAGCAGGGGCAATGTGCCCCAGCTCCCTTGGGTCCCCGTCAGTGCCTCCCGCTGCCACAGTGGCCTAGACCCTCTCGGGCCTGCTCCTGAGCCCTTAAGCCAGTTCACGTAGCGGGATGAGAACAGCAGAGAGGCAACCACGCAGGAAGACGAGGAACCCAGCTCCCTGTGCCACCTCTGGCTCTGAATCAATGTCCTGAGAGAGCCAGGGTTCTGCCCGACACGACCCAGGTGGATGCCCGTCCCCAGGTGTGCAGACATGACAGGGTCCCGGTCGCCAGGACCTGTGGGCCAGGCAACGTGGACTCCAGACCCCTCCCAGAGGGGTGTGGAGATGGACCCACCGAGGCACGGATTCCTTGGGAGGTCTTTACCTGTGCGCTCCTACTGCCAAGGAGAAGCCCCAAAAGGAAGAGACACCGCCTCCCCCAACCCCCCAGTAGGTCCCAGCCCACTCGGAAGGCTTGGGTGGCTCTTGGGCCTCCCTGGGCCTTTTTCCCTGGGCCTTTTTTGATCCGCAAAGGGCGGAGGGAGAGGCCACGCTCGCGAAGGCGCTGGGCATTTCTGGAGCAACAGTGCCATCAAGCGGAAGCTTTTTCAGCACGGCCTGGGGCCTCCAGCCCCTGCCTGTGCATACCGTGGGGAAGGCCCGTGACGGGGAGGAGGGCTGGCTTCGGAGCACTGGGAGGATTCCCGGGCCGAACCTGGCCGCCCGGCACGCCTCCGCGGTAGGTGCGGAAGCCACACGCGGTGGGGGTTCGGGGCCGGGCTCGCCCACCGAGGAGCCCCTGGCTGCCAGGCCCGCCGCGCTCCCCACCCTCGGGGCCGTGGCCTCGGCAGCCGCCATGTTCAGGAACAGGGAGCTGAAGCTCCCACCCCAGGGCATCTGGCCCCTGGATCCTGGCCCTCCCTGCAGGAGCGAGGCCGGCCAGTGGGGTCCCTGGGGTCTCAGGGCCACCGGGGACCCAGGACCCGCTGCCGGTGCCCCGGCGGAGGCCCCGGGCCCAGCCACCGTGGACCACGGGGAAAGGGGAGGAGGTGGCCGCCCGGTCCCCTGTCGGGGGCAGCACCCTGCAGACAGCCCGGAGAACGTGTCC
Organism: Globicephala melas; assembly: GCF_963455315.2. Taxonomy (NCBI): domain Eukaryota; kingdom Metazoa; phylum Chordata; class Mammalia; order Artiodactyla; family Delphinidae; genus Globicephala; species Globicephala melas. Next base: position 30,164,016 of record NC_083335.1, on the reverse strand, counting down.
TCGTTAGTGCTTGCTCCCAGACGCAGACGAGGAAGAGCAACGCAGGGGCGCTGTGCACGTTCCACCCTCTCACAGTTGGATCTGGGTTTCGGTTTCTTTACTTCTTGCTCCCGCCATAGAGAGTCCCGATCCCAGGCCCCGCCGCATCCCGTGAGGCCCTTCCTGTGCCGCAGGACACAGGGTACCCAGGACCCACTGGCGATGGGACGCCAAGCGGGCCACGATCGATCGGTACGCAGAGAGGGACGGCACCGTCCGCAGCCAGGGGATCCAGGTCCGTTTTCCGCACCCGAGCTCACCTCGGGAACAGGAACTCTGCGGCCGGGGGACGCCCTATTCCTCGGCCTCCCTCCCCGTGGACGACCCGGGGGTCCTCTCGTTTGGGGAAGACTCCTGGGAGTTTTCACAAGCGGCTCCACGTTCTGCAGGTGCCGCCGTTGGCCCCGGCCAGAGGGGCAGGCTGAGGGCACCTGCGGCGGGCCACCAGTCAGAGCGCCTAGCTACCTCAGGACCCGGCCCCAAGGAAAGGCTCTGCCCACGTAAGATGGCCTGACAACGTGTCGGGCGACTCACAGGCGCGAAAGGAGAGGGACGCGGGGAGGGTTTCAGCGCCCTTCCAGGAGGGGTACGTGTGGAGGGAGGGAGGGAGGGGTCCAGCCTGGAGACCTGCTCCCAGTCGGAAGCCCTCCCCCACACCGCACCCCGCCCCGGGACCGGACCCCCACACACACACCAGCCCACCACGCACCCCCGCCCCGGCAGATAAGAGCTGGGCAAAAGGGCAGGAACGGGCCACCGCACAGCTTGCTCCAGAAGCGGCCTATCGGGTCAGCCGGGGACTCGAAGGCACCGCCGCGTGCCCAGGAGTATGCACCTCGTTCCCGGCCTTGGCAGACAAGCTGGACGAGTGGTGGTCATGGGGGAGAGGGTGGTCAAGGGGCGGGGGGGAGGCGTTCCTCTCAGTCCATCAGAGGTGAGCTTCAGGCAGCTTCTTCAGACCCCTTCCCCTTGATTCCCTGGCTGGGCTGCAGGTGCAAGCACAGGGCCGAGACCCGGAGGGCCAGGCCGGAATGCAAGCCGGGGCCTTTCCTTCTCATCGCCGAACTGAGGCTCAGGGCCTCGTGGGGAGAAAGCTGAAGCCTGCTGCAAATGCACGGCCCGGGGGTCCACTCGGCGGGGCTCTGCTCAGCTCCTCTCCTCTCCTCTCGTGTCCTGCCCTCTCCTCTCCGGGAGCCCCGTCCGGGAGCCCTCGGGACAGGCCAGGTCAGGCCTGGGCCACCATCCCGGAGACCGCGCGAGACGGCAGCGCAGCCACCGACTGACTGGACTCTTCGGCTCAGGTGAAGGCCTCCTCCTGCGGTGGCTCCTGCGTCCCGCGAGCGCCGTCCCCTTCTGGACTCGGACTGCCAGCTCTCGCTGGGCCTCGGGCGCCCTCGGCACTGGGTAGCCAGGCTCCACGTGTCGTCTCTGAGCTGGACAGAAGAAGGTCGGTGGGCCCGCCTCGGCCGCTGCCGCCAAGGGCGGCGGAACTCCCGTTGCCCGCGGTGGTCTCTGGCTGGGCCGCACCGCGGCCCAGAGAGGCTTCCGGGGCCCCGGGCCCGCCTAGGCCGAACCTCCTCTGGCGCCGAGGGGAAGGGACACGCGGCCAAATGCCCGCAGAACCGCGGCCCGGCCTCCTTCGGAGCAGCTTCCTCTAGTCCCGCCCAGACGTGGCGGCCACCAGGGTCCACCGAGACTCCACTTCCTGTAGCCCCACACGCCAGGCGGCCGGGCTGTGCGCCTTGTGCCACTGCCCGTCTCTGGAGCGTCCACGGCACCGCCGGGCCTTGGGCCACGCTTCCCGCCCCTTCCCAGGCGGAGCCCTTGACTTCCCGGGGCCACTGTCCAGTGTTCCCGACTTCGATCCTTCGTCACTCCTCCCCAGGAAGGGACGGGTACAGGGTTCGCGGGATCGGCGGACCCGTTCCTCTTGATGGCACTACTGCACCACGAATGCCAACCTGCCCTGCCCCTTCCCCTCCCCCAGGCCCTCTCCCTCTGCCCTTTGCCGAGGGAAAAACGAAATGCCAACCTCTGCCCAACCTGCCAAAGGCAGGATGGCTCATCAACCCGGCCACTTCAGAGGGGCGCGCCTCAAACTCTGGCCCTGCATCCTGCGGGGCCTCGTCTCTGTGGGGTCCTCTTAGCCTGCCGTTAGGACTCCCCATCCAGGCACCCAGCCGTTGGACCGGCAGCTGTGTCTTTAGCAGCCCACATTTGCCTAACGCCTCGGGAAAACACTCTGAGTGTGACCACAGAGATCCAGTCACGTCTGGCCGGTGCCCGGCGAGGCACCTTCTCGCCAGTCACCGAGGGGCAAGCAGCCCGAAGCAAAGGGCCGGCAGCCCACAGGCACAGACGCGGTGCGGGACGAGCTCGGCCTCCTATGCCGAGACGATGGACTTCCCCCGAGGACCTGGCTCTTCTCCCGCGGCGGCCCGGGGGCGGGAGGGTGGCAGTGGGGTTTGGTGTTCAGGCGTGGACGGTGGCACGCACGGGTCCGTCGGGAGGGCCGCCGGGCGCTGCCCCAGAGACGCCGGAGCGGGTCAGTCTCCTGACACCGCCCAGGGGAAGGCCAGGGATGGGAAGACACCCCCGGGGTGGGTGTGTGGGTGGGTGTAGGCTCCCGCCAACTCGCTGTGCTTTACACCTCGGAGCGACTGGGAGCCACCGCGGACTCCTCTTTAGTTTCTTTGCGGTGCACTGGCGAATGTGGTTTAGACACAGGTTCCTGCCCTTAAGCATCCTCTCAGCGCCTGCCTGGTCGCACTGACTTGGGTGGAGGGCGGGGTGGGCCACTGGGGGCACTGCCGCCACCGGCCCCACCCATGTTGGCTCAAGGAACACACTCTGGATGCCAAGTGCTCCGCGGACACGAGGCCTTGGAAAGAGAAGAGAGCTCTGGTCCGCCGCCGCCTCGGGAAGCACCACGCGTCCTCCGTGCTGAAGAGAACCGGAGGGACGGGACGGGACGGGACGGGACGGGATCGCATCTTCTCTCCTTTTCCCTGGCTTCTGTCTCAGCACGCCTTCCTCTCTTTCTCTAACTCCGAATCTGCTGCGCCTCCGGGCCTTGGCAATTCTTTCAAGCCGCGGTACTGAGGTGCGTCGAGGAAAGAAAAGCCACAAGAGCCCCGCCGTGCTGAGTGCACGTCTTCCGGGACCCACGCCCCACGCCGGAGGACTTGACTCGACGCCCAGATATTACCGTGAAGGGCTCTTGGGATGGCCAAACAGGGTCCTCTGGAAGGCAGTGTCACCCCAGAAATGCCACGCTGCCCTTGCTGCTCGCACCCTGCCTCCGCCCTTCGCTAACCACGGAACGTCAGCCGCGCCGCCGACCCCTCGCTAAACCACGGCGCCACACGCTCACCAGCCCGCCTGGAGAAGCCTTCAATCACTCTGAGCCAGGGTAGGAGGCGTCCTCCTCCCGGCAAGACTGTTTCAACAGAAGACAGGAAGGAGAAGGGAGGAACAGAGACAGAAAGAAAACACCTCCGGCTGCCGGTCACGCACCCACTCAGGCGACATGTCCCACACGGAAGAAGGGGACGTACACCTCCTGGAAGGCCCCACACTGTCACGTTCCTTGGTTTGTCAAGAGGCAGACTTGGGGAGTGCAAGGAGCCCCACAGAGGGCTGCCCCGTGCCAAACCTCCACGCCGCCCAGCGGGCGCCCCCCCTTCATCATCCCGCAAGGGCACGTCCCCGAGTCCTTCCTGGCTTGGTGGAGGGCCACGGCGGAGAGAGCCGGGCCCAAGAGCGATCAGGAGAGGACGGGAGGAACGGCTATCACGGGCTCCACTCAGAGCACAGGAGGCAAAAAGCCCACGAGGCCTGGCTCCCCCTCAAAGGGTCTCCCCACCGCCGGCCCCCACGTCGGGCTGGGCTGGCACTGCTGCTTCTCGGGGGTGAGGTGGGGCGCCGAGTGATCACGTCACGGGCGGTTGGCTTCACGGAGGCTGGAGCCCAGACCGGGCCCTGGTGCCGGTGCAAGCGGCCCGGGCCCGATCCCTTTCCACTCTCCCCGCCCCCGCAGGACACGGACCTCAAATGCTACGTACCGATCACCTAGGGTAACCGTACACAGATGCTCGTCCATGCACCTCTTTCTTCCGGCCCCCCAGTCAGGATCTGACTCGAGAGCCTTTCCTACCGTGGCCAAGAACTCCGGCACAGTACACCAGTGTCCCCGTGCCACGATCCCACCTGGGAGTCCCTCCTTCTTGAGCCTTGCTGAACTAGCAGAATCACTGACTTTTTCCTCTGATGAAACAGACTATTTCGGACGGGGGAAGGGGAGAGAACAAAAGAGCACGCACTCACCCAGAACACCAGCGCCTGGAGATGACCGACGTCCCCGGTTTCCCTCTTCCTCCTTTCCTTCCGCTCTGCCTCCTCTGCAACGAGAGAGAACCGCACGCCCATCACTCAGTGTGGGACCACCACGGTGCCGGTGAACGGGGGGCTGGGGGGGGTCCGCGTACACCCCCGCCCGCGCAACCTCGAGAGAGAGTGCCTCCGGTTCCTACTCGAGTGTACCGGCACCCCCGGGCCAACCAAAAACTTCCGAACGAGGCGCAAGCGTGAAGAATCAACTCCACGCGTCCTTCGGAAATGGCACGGATGCCAGCCGGGGCAGGGGGGTCGTTAGACAGAAACGGTTTGTACACAGAGAAGCGCGTCCAGTGAAAACCTTGATCCCGTCATCCCCCTAAATCTCCTTCCGGCGGGAAGCACAGCCATCACACCCTGGTGTTGACAGGCGCGGAGCTTGTCTCCTCGGCTCTGCACCCGTGGGACTATGGCGGGACACCCCGAGGTATCTTGGCAAGCCCGCGCGCGTCCTCCACAACCTCCCAGCAGTTCCTAGGACGCGTGGGTAAAGGGGCACCCACTCGTCTCCCCTCTGGCCGCACAAAGGTCCACCGCACGTACTTTCCGGGCATAAGGGCACGTGCTCTGGGACGTGGCCCACATGAGATCTACCCTGCTCCTCTCCTCTGGGTGGACGCCGACGCCGGAGAACGTACCCTGGTCACGCTCACCCACACCCTGGTAACGACAGACTCAGTGGCCCGCGCCTCAGAGCCACTTCCGTGGGAGACAGAAGAGGAGAGGAAGGAACAAGGCGGAAGCCTAGCGTCCAAAGAGGAGGGGCACGTGAGACACCCTACGCTCCTGCCTCCGGGCACAGACAAGGGCACCCTACCCTGGGCAGCTGTCCGAAAAGAAACGGAGGGGACCTAGCAGGACACGACGTCGACTCCGCACAGACGCGCCGACGCCACGGCACGCCTATAGCGCCGTGAGAGCAGCCGAAAAGGCAGAAGACTACCTATCGCTACGTGAGCCTGCTGGGGCCGGGGAGCAGGCGACATGCACACAGCCCTCTGCGGCCCGTTGCCCCCACCTGCATTCAACCCCGGGAGCACACATACGCACGCAGAAATGACGCGTGCTTCCCTCCGCAGACGGGGACAACTTGGGAGCGGCCATCGAGCAACGGCGAGGGCTTTGGCTTTGACCGGGAGAAAGTTCTATCCACAGCGGCACCCCCGAGGCGGTTACAGGGAGAAGGTACAAGAGAAGGGACCTTTTGTACACGCTCTGTAGGCGCACGTACACGAGCTTACGCACGACGCACACGTGATACGCACGCGCGCCCACGCACACGTTCGTGTACCTGCGTGCTTACGAATGAACGAGTGGAGCAGGGAACGAGTGAATGAACCGACGAACGAGTCCGGGGGGTTTGAGGCGAGAGTACAGACAACACTCCCATGGAGAGCTCCCCAGAAGGGTCTGCTGAACTGATGGCCCTCCCCAGGGTCATCTGTCTGTGCGGATGGAGGGGAGCCGCTGGGATGTACACCTGTCCCAGCAACTCCAAACCACCTCCCTGCACCCCCGACCCCGGGCACTCCGTGGCAGAGTGACCGCCTGACGCCCCTGGAGGTGAGCAGGGGCAATGTGCCCCAGCTCCCTTGGGTCCCCGTCAGTGCCTCCCGCTGCCACAGTGGCCTAGACCCTCTCGGGCCTGCTCCTGAGCCCTTAAGCCAGTTCACGTAGCGGGATGAGAACAGCAGAGAGGCAACCACGCAGGAAGACGAGGAACCCAGCTCCCTGTGCCACCTCTGGCTCTGAATCAACGTCCTGAGAGAGCCAGGGTTCTGCCCGACACGACCCAGGTGGATGCCCGTCCCCAGGTGTGCAGACATGACAGGGTCCCGGTCGCCAGGACCTGTGGGCCAGGCAACGTGGACTCCAGACCCCTCCCAGAGGGGTGTGGAGATGGACCCACCGAGGCACGGATTCCTTGGGAGGTCTTTACCTGTGCGCTCCTACTGCCAAGGAGAAGCCCCAAAAGGAAGAGACACCGCCTCCCCCAACCCCCCAGTAGGTCCCAGCCCACTCGGAAGGCTTGGGTGGCTCTTGGGCCTCCCTGGGCCTTTTTCCCTGGGCCTTTTTTGATCCGCAAAGGGCGGAGGGAGAGGCCACGCTCGCGAAGGCGCTGGGCATTTCTGGAGCAACAGTGCCATCAAGCGGAAGCTTTTTCAGCACGGCCTGGGGCCTCCAGCCCCTGCCTGTGCATACCGTGGGGAAGGCCCGTGACGGGGAGGAGGGCTGGCTTCGGAGCACTGGGAGGATTCCCGGGCCGAACCTGGCCGCCCGGCACGCCTCCGCGGTAGGTGCGGAAGCCACACGCGGTGGGGGTTCGGGGCCGGGCTCGCCCACCGAGGAGCCCCTGGCTGCCAGGCCCGCCGCGCTCCCCACCCTCGGGGCCGTGGCCTCGGCAGCCGCCATGTTCAGGAACAGGGAGCTGAAGCTCCCACCCCAGGGCATCTGGCCCCTGGATCCTGGCCCTCCCTGCAGGAGCGAGGCCGGCCAGTGGGGTCCCTGGGGTCTCAGGGCCACCGGGGACCCAGGACCCGCTGCCGGTGCCCCGGCGGAGGCCCCGGGCCCAGCCACCGTGGACCACGGGGAAAGGGGAGGAGGTGGCCGCCCGGTCCCCTGTCGGGGGCAGCACCCTGCAGACAGCCCGGAGAACGTGTCCTCGTTAGTGCTTGCTCCCAGACGCAGACGAGGAAGAGCAACGCAGGGGCGCTGTGCACGTTCCACCCTCTCACAGTTGGATCTGGGTTTCGGTTTCTTTACTTCTTGCTCCCGCCATAGAGAGTCCCGATCCCAGGCCCCGCCGCATCCCGTGAGGCCCTTCCTGTGCCGCAGGACACAGGGTACCCAGGACCCACTGGCGATGGGACGCCAAGCGGGCCACGATCGATCGGTACGCAGAGAGGGACGGCACCGTCCGCAGCCAGGGGATCCAGGTCCGTTTTCCGCACCCGAGCTCACCTCGGGAACAGGAACTCTGCGGCCGGGGGACGCCCTATTCCTCGGCCTCCCTCCCCGTGGACGACCCGGGGGTCCTCTCGTTTGGGGAAGACTCCTGGGAGTTTTCACAAGCGGCTCCACGTTCTGCAGGTGCCGCCGTTGGCCCCGGCCAGAGGGGCACGCTGAGGGCACCTGCGGCGGGCCACCAGTCAGAGCGCCTAGCTACCTCAGGACCCGGCCCCAAGGAAAGGCTCTGCCCACGTAAGATGGCCTGACAACGTGTCGGGCGACTCACAGGCGCGAAAGGAGAGGGGCGCGGGGAGGGTTTCAGCGCCCTTCCAGGAGGGGTACGTGTGGAGGGAGGGAGGGAGGGGTCCAGCCTGGAGACCTGCTCCCAGTCGGAAGCCCTCCCCCACACCGCACCCCGCCCCGGGACCGGACCCCCACACACACACCAGCCCACCACGCACCCCCGCCCCGGCAGATAAGAGCTGGGCAAAAGGGCAGGAACGGGCCACCGCACAGCTTGCTCCAGAAGCGGCCTATCGGGTCAGCCGGGGACTCGAAGGCACCGCCGCGTGCCCAGGAGTATGCACCTCGTTCCCGGCCTTGGCAGACAAGCTGGACGAGTGGTGGTCATGGGGGAGAGGGTGGTCAAGGGGCGGGGGGGAGGCGTTCCTCTCAGTCCATCAGAGGTGAGCTTCAGGCAGCTTCTTCAGACCCCTTCCCCTTGATTCCCTGGCTGGGCTGCAGGTGCAAGCACAGGGCCGAGACCCGGAGGGCCAGGCCGGAATGCAAGCCGGGGCCTTTCCTTCTCATCGCCGAACTGAGGCTCAGGGCCTCGTGGGGAGAAAGCTGAAGCCTGCTGCAAATGCACGGCCCGGGGGTCCACTCGGCGGGGCTCTGCTCAGCTCCTCTCCTCTCCTCTCGTGTCCTGCCCTCTCCTCTCCGGGAGCCCCGTCCGGGAGCCCTCGGGACAGGCCAGGTCAGGCCTGGGCCACCATCCCGGAGACCGCGCGAGACGGCAGCGCAGCCACCGACTGACTGGACTCTTCGGCTCAGGTGAAGGCCTCCTCCTGCGGTGGCTCCTGCGTCCCGCGAGCGCCGTCCCCTTCTGGACTCGGACTGCCAGCTCTCGCTGGGCCTCGGGCGCCCTCGGCACTGGGTAGCCAGGCTCCACGTGTCGTCTCTGAGCTGGACAGAAGAAGGTCGGTGGGCCCGCCTCGGCCGCTGCCGCCAAGGGCGGCGGAACTCCCGTTGCCCGCGGTGGTCTCTGGCTGGGCCGCACCGCGGCCCAGAGAGGCTTCCGGGGCCCCGGGCCCGCCTAGGCCGAACCTCCTCTGGCGCCGAGGGGAAGGGACACGCGGCCAAATGCCCGCAGAACCGCGGCCCGGCCTCCTTCGGAGCAGCTTCCTCTAGTCCCGCCCAGACGTGGCGGCCACCAGGGTCCACCGAGACTCCACTTCCTGTAGCCCCACACGCCAGGCGGCCGGGCTGTGCGCCTTGTGCCACTGCCCGTCTCTGGAGCGTCCACGGCACCGCCGGGCCTTGGGCCACGCTTCCCGCCCCTTCCCAGGCGGAGCCCTTGACTTCCCGGGGCCACTGTCCAGTGTTCCCGACTTCGATCCTTCGTCACTCCTCCCCAGGAAGGGACGGGTACAGGGTTCGCGGGATCGGCGGACCCGTTCCTCTTGATGGCACTACTGCACCACGAATGCCAACCTGCCCTGCCCCTTCCCCTCCCCCAGGCCCTCTCCCTCTGCCCTTTGCCGAGGGAAAAACGAAATGCCAACCTCTGCCCAACCTGCCAAAGGCAGGATGGCTCATCAACCCGGCCACTTCAGAGGGGCGCGCCTCAAACTCTGGCCCTGCATCCTGCGGGGCCTCGTCTCTGTGGGGTCCTCTTAGCCTGCCGTTAGGACTCCCCATCCAGGCACCCAGCCGTTGGACCGGCAGCTGTGTCTTTAGCAGCCCACATTTGCCTAACGCCTCGGGAAAACACTCTGAGTGTGACCACAGAGATCCAGTCACGTCTGGCCGGTGCCCGGCGAGGCACCTTCTCGCCAGTCACCGAGGGGCAAGCAGCCCGAAGCAAAGGGCCGGCAGCCCACAGGCACAGACGCGGTGCGGGACGAGCTCGGCCTCCTATGCCGAGACGATGGACTTCCCCCGAGGACCTGGCTCTTCTCCCGCGGCGGCCCGGGGGCGGGAGGGTGGCAGTGGGGTTTGGTGTTCAGGCGTGGACGGTGGCACGCACGGGTCCGTCGGGAGGGCCGCCGGGCGCTGCCCCAGAGACGCCGGAGCGGGTCAGTCTCCTGACACCGCCCAGGGGAAGGCCAGGGATGGGAAGACACCCCCGGGGTGGGTGTGTGGGTGGGTGTAGGCTCCCGCCAACTCGCTGTGCTTTACACCTCGGAGCGACTGGGAGCCACCGCGGACTCCTCTTTAGTTTCTTTGCGGTGCACTGGCGAATGTGGTTTAGACACAGGTTCCTGCCCTTAAGCATCCTCTCAGCGCCTGCCTGGTCGCACTGACTTGGGTGGAGGGCGGGGTGGGCCACTGGGGGCACTGCCGCCACCGGCCCCACCCATGTTGGCTCAAGGAACACACTCTGGATGCCAAGTGCTCCGCGGACACGAGGCCTTGGAAAGAGAAGAGAGCTCTGGTCCGCCGCCGCCTCGGGAAGCACCACGCGTCCTCCGTGCTGAAGAGAACCGGAGGGACGGGACGGGACGGGACGGGACGGGATCGCATCTTCTCTCCTTTTCCCTGGCTTCTGTCTCAGCACGCCTTCCTCTCTTTCTCTAACTCCGAATCTGCTGCGCCTCCGGGCCTTGGCAATTCTTTCAAGCCGCGGTACTGAGGTGCGTCGAGGAAAGAAAAGCCACAAGAGCCCCGCCGTGCTGAGTGCACGTCTTCCGGGACCCACGCCCCACGCCGGAGGACTTGACTCGACGCCCAGATATTACCGTGAAGGGCTCTTGGGATGGCCAAACAGGGTCCTCTGGAAGGCAGTGTCACCCCAGAAATGCCACGCTGCCCTTGCTGCTCGCACCCTGCCTCCGCCCTTCGCTAACCACGGAACGTCAGCCGTGCCGCCGACCCCTCGCTAAACCACGGCGCCACACGCTCACCAGCCCGCCTGGAGAAGCCTTCAATCACTCTGAGCCAGGGTAGGAGGCGTCCTCCTCCCGGCAAGACTGTTTCAACAGAAGACAGGAAGGAGAAGGGAGGAACAGAGACAGAAAGAAAACACCTCCGGCTGCCGGTCACGCACCCACTCAGGCGACATGTCCCACACGGAAGAAGGGGACGTACACCTCCTGGAAGGCCCCACACTGTCACGTTCCTTGGTTTGTCAAGAGGCAGACTTGGGGAGTGCAAGGAGCCCCACAGAGGGCTGCCCCGTGCCAAACCTCCACGCCGCCCAGCGGGCGCCCCCTCTTCATCATCCCGCAAGGGCACGTCCCCGAGTCCTTCCTGGCTTGGTGGAGGGCCACGGCGGAGAGAGCCGGGCCCAAGAGCGATCAGGAGAGGACGGGAGGAACGGCTATCACGGGCTCCACTCAGAGCACAGGAGGCAAAAAGCCCACGAGGCCTGGCTCCCCCTCAAAGGGTCTCCCCACCGCCGGCCCCCACGTCGGGCTGGGCTGGCACTGCTGCTTCTCGGGGGTGAGGTGGGGCGCCGAGTGATCACGTCACGGGCGGTTGGCTTCACGGAGGCTGGAGCCCAGACCGGGCCCTGGTGCCGGTGCAAGCGGCCCGGGCCCGATCCCTTTCCACTCTCCCCGCCCCCGCAGGACACGGACCTCAAATGCTACGTACCGATCACCTAGGGTAACCGTACACAGATGCTCGTCCATGCACCTCTTTCTTCCGGCCCCCCAGTCAGGATCTGACTCGAGAGCCTTTCCTACCGTGGCCAAGAACTCCGGCACAGTACACCAGTGTCCCCGTGCCACGATCCCACCTGGGAGTCCCTCCTTCTTGAGCCTTGCTGAACTAGCAGAATCACTGACTTTTTCCTCTGATGAAACAGACTATTTCGGACGGGGGAAGGGGAGAGAACAAAAGAGCACGCACTCACCCAGAACACCAGCGCCTGGAGATGACCGACGTCCCCGGTTTCCCTCTTCCTCCTTTCCTTCCGCTCTGCCTCCTCTGCAACGAGAGAGAACCGCACGCCCATCACTCAGTGTGGGACCACCACGGTGCCGGTGAACGGGGGGCTGGGGGGGGGTCCGCGTACACCCCCGCCCGCGCAACCTCGAGAGAGAGTGCCTCCGGTTCCTACTCGAGTGTACCGGCACCCCCGGGCCAACCAAAAACTTCCGAACGAGGCGCAAGCGTGAAGAATCAACTCCACGCGTCCTTCGGAAATGGCACGGATGCCAGCCGGGGCAGGTGGGTCGTTAGACAGAAACGGTTTGTACACAGAGAAGCGCGTCCAGTGAAAACCTTGATCCCGTCATCCCCCTAAATCTCCTTCCGGCGGGAAGCACAGCCATCACACCCTGGTGTTGACAGGCGCGGAGCTTGTCTCCTCGGCTCTGCACCCGTGGGACTATGGCGGGACACCCCGAGGTATCTTGGCAAGCCCGCGCGCGTCCTCCACAACCTCCCAGCAGTTCCTAGGACGCGTGGGTAAAGGGGCACCCACTCGTCTCCCCTCTGGCCGCACAAAGGTCCACCGCACGTACTTTCCGGGCATAAGGGCACGTGCTCTGGGACGTGGCCCACATGAGATCTACCCTGCTCCTCTCCTCTGGGTGGACGCCGACGCCGGAGAACGTACCCTGGTCACGCTCACCCACACCCTGGTAACGACAGACTCAGTGGCCCGCGCCTCAGAGCCACTTCCGTGGGAGACAGAAGAGGAGAGGAAGGAACAAGGCGGAAGCCTAGCGTCCAAAGAGGAGGGGCACGTGAGACACCCTACGCTCCTGCCTCCGGGCACAGACAAGGGCACCCTACCCTGGGCAGCTGTCCGAAAAGAAACGGAGGGGACCTAGCAGGACACGACGTCGACTCCGCACAGACGCGCCGACGCCACGGCACGCCTATAGCGCCGTGAGAGCAGCCGAAAAGGCAGAAGACTACCTATCGCTACGTGAGCCTGCTGGGGCCGGGGAGCAGGCGACATGCACACAGCCCTCTGCGGCCCGTTGCCCCCACCTGCATTCAACCCCGGGAGCACACATACGCACGCAGAAATGACGCGTGCTTCCCTCCGCAGACGGGGACAACTTGGGAGCGGCCATCGAGCAACGGCGAGGGCTTTGGCTTTGACCGGGAGAAAGTTCTATCCACAGCGGCACCCCCGAGGCGGTTACAGGGAGAAGGTACAAGAGAAGGGACCTTTTGTACACGCTCTGTAGGCGCACGTACACGAGCTTACGCACGACGCACACGTGATACGCACGCGCGCCCACGCACACGTTCGTGTACCTGCGTGCTTACGCATGAACGAGTGGAGCAGGGAACGAGTGAATGAACCGACGAACGAGTCCGGGGGGTTTGAGGCGAGAGTACAGACAACACTCCCATGGAGAGCTCCCCAGAAGGGTCTGCTGAACTGATGGCCCTCCCCAGGGTCATCTGTCTGTGCGGATGGAGGGGAGCCGCTGGGATGTACACCTGTCCCAGCAACTCCAAACCACCTCCCTGCACCCCCGACCCCGGGCACTCCGTGGCAGAGTGACCGCCTGACGCCCCTGGAGGTGAGCAGGGGCAATGTGCCCCAGCTCCCTTGGGTCCCCGTCAGTGCCTCCCGCTGCCACAGTGGCCTAGACCCTCTCGGGCCTGCTCCTGAGCCCTTAAGCCAGTTCACGTAGCGGGATGAGAACAGCAGAGAGGCAACCACGCAGGAAGACGAGGAACCCAGCTCCCTGTGCCACCTCTGGCTCTGAATCAACGTCCTGAGAGAGCCAGGGTTCTGCCCGACACGACCCAGGTGGATGCCCGTCCCCAGGTGTGCAGACATGACAGGGTCCCGGTCGCCAGGACCTGTGGGCCAGGCAACGTGGACTCCAGACCCCTCCCAGAGGGGTGTGGAGATGGACCCACCGAGGCACGGATTCCTTGGGAGGTCTTTACCTGTGCGCTCCTACTGCCAAGGAGAAGCCCCAAAAGGAAGAGACACCGCCTCCCCCAACCCCCCAGTAGGTCCCAGCCCACTCGGAAGGCTTGGGTGGCTCTTGGGCCTCCCTGGGCCTTTTTCCCTGGGCCTTTTTTGATCCGCAAAGGGCGGAGGGAGAGGCCACGCTCGCGAAGGCGCTGGGCATTTCTGGAGCAACAGTGCCATCAAGCGGAAGCTTTTTCAGCACGGCCTGGGGCCTCCAGCCCCTGCCTGTGCATACCGTGGGGAAGGCCCGTGACGGGGAGGAGGGCGGGCTTCGGAGCACTGGGAGGATTCCCGGGCCGAACCTGGCCGCCCGGCACGCCTCCGCGGTAGGTGCGGAAGCCACACGCGGTGGGGGTTCGGGGCCGGGCTCGCCCACCGAGGAGCCCCTGGCTGCCAGGCCCGCCGCGCTCCCCACCCTCGGGGCCGTGGCCTCGGCAGCCGCCATGTTCAGGAACAGGGAGCTGAAGCTCCCACCCCAGGGCATCTGGCCCCTGGATCCTGGCCCTCCCTGCAGGAGCGAGGCCGGCCAGTGGGGTCCCTGGGGTCTCAGGGCCACCGGGGACCCAGGACCCGCTGCCGGTGCCCCGGCGGAGGCCCCGGGCCCAGCCACCGTGGACCACGGGGAAAGGGGAGGAGGTGGCCGCCCGGTCCCCTGTCGGGGGCAGCACCCTGCAGACAGCCCGGAGAACGTGTCCTCATTAGTGCTTGCTCCCAGACGCAGACGAGGAAGAGCAACGCAGGGGCGCTGTGCACGTTCCACCCTCTCACAGTTGGATCTGGGTTTCGGTTTCTTTACTTCTTGCTCCCGCCATAGAGAGTCCCGATCCCAGGCCCCGCCGCATCCCGTGAGGCCCTTCCTGTGCCGCAGGACACAGGGTACCCAGGACCCACTGGCGATGGGACGCCAAGCGGGCCACGATCGATCGGTACGCAGAGAGGGACGGCACCGTCCGCAGCGAGGGGATCCAGGTCCGTTTTCCGCACCCGAGCTCACCTCGGGAACAGGAACTCTGCGGCCGGGGGACGCCCTATTCCTCGGCCTCCCTCCCCGTGGACGACCCGGGGGTCCTCTCGTTTGGGGAAGACTCCTGGGAGTTTTCACAAGCGGCTCCACGTTCTGCAGGTGCCGCCGTTGGCCCCGGCCAGAGGGGCAGGCTGAGGGCACCTGCGGCGGGCCACCAGTCAGAGCGCCTAGCTACCTCAGGACCCGGCCCCAAGGAAAGGCTCTGCCCACGTAAGATGGCCTGACAACGTGTCGGGCGACTCACAGGCGCGAAAGGAGAGGGGCGCGGGGAGGGTTTCAGCGCCCTTCCAGGAGGGGTACGTGTGGAGGGAGGGAGGGAGGGGTCCAGCCTGGAGACTTGCTCCCAGTCGGAAGCCCTCCCCCACACCGCACCCCGCCCCGGGACCGGACCCCCACACACACACCAGCCCACCACGCACCCCCGCCCCGGCAGATAAGAGCTGGGCAAAAGGGCAGGAACAGGAACGGGCCACCGCACAGCTTGCTCCAGAAGCGGCCTATCGGGTCAGCCGGGGACTCGAAGGCACCGCCGCGTGCCCAGGAGTATGCACCTCGTTCCCGGCCTTGGCAGACAAGCTGGACGAGTGGTGGTCATGGGGGAGAGGGTGGTCAAGGGGCGGGGGGGAGGCGTTCCTCTCAGTCCATCAGAGGTGAGCTTCAGGCAGCTTCTTCAGACCCCTTCCCCTTGATTCCCTGGCTGGGCTGCAGGTGCAAGCACAGGGCCGAGACCCGGAGGGCCAGGCCGGAATGCAAGCCGGGGCCTTTCCTTCTCATCGCCGAACTGAGGCTCAGGGCCTCGTGGGGAGAAAGCTGAAGCCTGCTGCAAATGCACGGCCCGGGGGTCCACTCGGCGGGGCTCTGCTCAGCTCCTCTCCTCTCCTCTCGTGTCCTGCCCTCTCCTCTCCGGGAGCCCCGTCCGGGAGCCCTCGGGACAGGCCAGGTCAGGCCTGGGCCACCATCCCGGAGACCGCGCGAGACGGCAGCGCAGCCACCGACTGACTGGACTCTTCGGCTCAGGTGAAGGCCTCCTCCTGCGGTGGCTCCTGCGTCCCGCGAGCGCCGTCCCCTTCTGGACTCGGACTGCCAGCTCTCGCTGGGCCTCGGGCGCCCTCGGCACTGGGTAGCCAGGCTCCACGTGTCGTCTCTGAGCTGGACAGAAGAAGGTCGGTGGGCCCGCCTCGGCCGCTGCCGCCAAGGGCGGCGGAACTCCCGTTGCCCGCGGTGGTCTCTGGCTGGGCCGCACCGCGGCCCAGAGAGGCTTCCGGGGCCCCGGGCCCGCCTAGGCCGAACCTCCTCTGGCGCCGAGGGGAAGGGACACGCGGCCAAATGCCCGCAGAACCGCGGCCCGGCCTCCTTCGGAGCAGCTTCCTCTAGTCCCGCCCAGACGTGGCGGCCACCAGGGTCCACCGAGACTCCACTTCCTGTAGCCCCACACGCCAGGCGGCCGGGCTGTGCGCCTTGTGCCACTGCCCGTCTCTGGAGCGTCCACGGCACCGCCGGGCCTTGGGCCACGCTTCCCGCCCCTTCCCAGGCGGAGCCCTTGACTTCCCGGGGCCACTGTCCAGTGTTCCCGACTTCGATCCTTCGTCACTCCTCCCCAGGAAGGGACGGGTACAGGGTTCGCGGGATCGGCGGACCCGTTCCTCTTGATGGCACTACTGCACCACGAATGCCAACCTGCCCTGCCCCTTCCCCTCCCCCAGGCCCTCTCCCTCTGCCCTTTGCCGAGGGAAAAACGAAATGCCAACCTCTGCCCAACCTGCCAAAGGCAGGATGGCTCATCAACCCGGCCACTTCAGAGGGGCGCGCCTCAAACTCTGGCCCTCCATCCTGCGGGGCCCCGTTTCTGTGGCGTCTCTGCGCAGTGTGCTTGGCATCTGGGAATGAGTTCCTCTTGATGGCAGTATTGCACCAGAAATGCCATCCTGCCCTTCCCCACCACTAGTCCCCCATCTCGTTAACCTGTTCTTGTGCCTTTTGTGAGGGGGAAAATACACCAACCCCTGTCCAACCTGCCTCCAACATGGCGGCTCACCATTTTGGCCAAATTTGTGTAGCACTTCCACATGTGGATGAGCAGAGCCTCATCCCTCTTTGGTCCTCTTAGCCCGCCTTCTGGCCAGAAAAGGAAAGGATCCTCATCCAGGTAGCTAGCAGTGGATCTGAACCTATTCCCTATCCGTTCCTGTGTCTTTAGCACTGGAGTAGGGCAAGAGACCTCAGCAGGTGCACCACACGTGGTCCTAGCCCCTGGTTACTAGTGCTAGCTGAGGTACAGTCTAGAGTCACAGAGAGGCCAGCCTGATGGTTTTACACACAGGTCAGTCTAGAGGAGGCAGATTCCATATCAGAGACACCAAAGTAACCAGTGTTGGTGGAGGGTCACTCTGTTTACCACTGTTTAACACAATGCCAGGAATTAAATATAAATTGCTCTAGAACAGTGTATAAAAAGCCCTATCTTCAGGTAATGCCAAGTCTAGCATTTCCTTTTTAAAAACATTTTATGGCTTCCACCACCCACCCATCCAATCACTAATGTAGGGTCTCTGCGTCATAAAAGAACAAATAATATCAGTGGAAGAAGTCTTTCCAGAAGAAAATCATCAGTATTTGGTAACCTTTTGTTTCAATAGAGAAGATGTTTATCCCTTTTACTAGGCAATGCAAAGGAAGGGTAATGCAAATATATTACGGTTGTTTTGTTTTGACCCTTTTAATAATGTCTGGGTCTTAATCTCCAGAGTTTCTTAAGCCCATCTTGTTATGTATTGGGAAGGATGTCTCTACCCTTTCATTATACATTTATTGAGATATTCATCCTCTTCTGGAATCACCAGATCAAAGTCTGTTTTCAATACTTCTTGTCCATAATAATCAACTGAGCCCCTAATTCCTTGTTTCCAATTGATTTCAAGTTCCTCCTGTTTGGAAAGACACCTGGGACCTCAAGCAGACAGGCCTCTTTATATGTCCAGGTGTTAACTTTGGTGAAAAGGGCACAGTTAGGGCTTCCCTGGTGGCGCAGTGGTTGGGAGTCCGCCTGCCGATGCGGGGGACGTGGGTTCGTGCCCCGGTCCGGGAGGATCCCACGTGCCGCGGAGCGGCTGGGCCCGTGGGCCATGGCCGCTGAGCCTGCGCGTCTGGAGCCTGTGCTCCGCAACGGGAGAGGCCACAGCAGTGAGAGGCCCGCGTACCGCAAAAAAAAAAAAAAAAAAAAAGGCCACAGTTATATCACCTTGCTCACAGCCTTGGGTAGGGAGTTTGTGTGGGTCAGGGCCTAGTCACTGGCTTAATAAACAGGAGGATCTCAGCATCCTTTCCACTTAACATTAACTTGCAAAATGTTTAGAAATCTTAGAAGTGTGTAAAAAAAGGGAAATCAAGGGTTTCGGTATCCCTATAACGAGGTGTTTTAAAAAATTAGTGATACTTGACTCTGCAACAGTGCGCGTAAGAGGGAAAACATTTCAGAGATGTTGATTTTTAACTTCTTTTCCCCCGACTTTACCCACCCAGCGCTCAAAAATCCAACACTCGGAGGGTTACGTTTCACAAAGTTCTAACCTTTCGAAGGGTTGATTAGAATATGGAAAATATACCATTCACTGAAACCGAGAAAATTAACAAAAGTCCTGACAATCAAGTGCTTTACAAATGTTTTTTATAAGCCAATTCCATAAATAAATATCCAGTTAGAAACAAAGTTTACAGGATTTTAAATTATCAATGATGAAAGATTATATGCTTAGGGTAATGTTAATACACACATGAAAATCTACAGGAGGAAAAGTTAAAAATTCCCGTAGGACAGACAAGTAGACTTAAACAAGATGAAAGATGTACTACATTCTCGGATAAACAGACTTAGACTCAAGAACATAACAATTCTTCATCAGTTAATCAAGCAATCCATTCTAATCCCAAAGAAAATCCAAAAGGCTTTTGAACACTTCGTTATTTTCCACTGTTAATAAGGGAAAACAAACAGGCAGAGATATCCAAGAGCGTTATGACAATGAATAGCCATGTTGTGAGAGAACTAGTCATACCACATGTGAAAATATATAGAACACAAAGTTCAAGAATAGACCTGAAGACATACAAGAATTTAGTATACACTGAGGCAGCCTCCCAAATCAATGAGTATAGACAGCCTTGGGACAAAGTGATACCCATCTAGAATAGGCTCATAGTTCCACACCTCTCACAATAAACCACGATGAACTGTACAGGGATCCAAGAATTAAAGGTACAATGTACAGAAGCACACAACTACTAGAAGAAATAACAGGCAAGATTCCTTTATAGCTCGGGAGCAGGAAAAGCCTTTTGTACGTCTGACCCAAAAATCCATTAAAAAAAAAGAGGATAAATGTGAACACCTAAAATTTACCATGCTAACGAAAAAAGCATAATCGAAGTTAGAAAAGCATTGATAAACGGGAAAAAATATTTAATTCACATCAGTAGTCTTCCTAACATAGAGAGCAAGCTTCTAGATATCGTTTAAGAGTAACAACCAAGAGAAAGACATTACTAGTTCACAGAAAAAGAGCCACAAAAGGCCCTTAAATATACAAAAAGATTCCCCAGCCGCACATATAAAGGGAAATACAAACAAAAACTACTACACTACTGTATAATTTCATACAAAGTATGAGTTCCCAACCAAGACCTGCCCTTTCAGAGGGGCCTGTATTACCTGCCATTTCCTCACCTCTCGAGTCTGACTTGTCTCAAATCCCCTTTACCCATGAAATGGTTATAATCGCACTGTAAACAAAGTACAGTCCTTTATATGAAAATCCCTGACCCTTTAATTTCGATTGCCCTCTCATGCCATCAAATCTCTACGGAAGTTCTTCGAATTTTTAAATTTTGGTAATAAGGCCAACCTGCTGCCAATTATCAGTAACAAGAAACAAGCATTTGCACGAACCCGCACCCTTAACGGTGTCATAAAAAAAACCTGCGGTTTTTTTCCTTTTGGAGTTTTTTGTCCACATACAGCTTGCTCACCTTATTCATATTTTGTATTATTACCATGAACTTTTATCTTTGATAACCTGAAATTATTTCTTTAAAAAGCTTCATTGCTTCTTTCATTAATAAAAGGACTCCTGTTATTGCACAGAACTGTAAATAAATAAAAACATAAAGCACCAGTATTCCTATCACTTGCAGAGAGACCCTGAAAATTTGGGGGGTTATTCTTCCACGTGGTTAAATGCACACGTGAAAATGGAGCTAGAAGTTTTTTAGGTCAAAAATTCATGAAAGGAAATGTTACTTCTCTAGGGATACATTCCGGGGAGCCCAGTCCCTGTCGGCAGCGCACTCAATCCCACCCAACCAAGCCGACCCTCCTGCGGCCGCGTAAATGGGGAGGGAAGGGAGAAGGAGTTGGCGGCCCCGCACTCTCCTCCTGCCCGCCCCGCCCTCTGGCCACAGAGAACCGCTTCCCGAAGGGCTCTACTTGGACGCTCTCCCTACTGGCGCCAGGGCACAGAACTCAGGCGGCGGTACAATCCCGGCGCCCACGCTCAGCCAGCCTCGCCTAAACTCCAGACCCCGGCCGGGCCCACGCGGCGCCCCCTCGGCCCGTCCCCGCCTCCCCTAGAGCCGGCCAGGATGCAGCCACCATTGGCCGACGTCGCACGCCAGGCATAGGCTGCCCAGACGCTAGAGGACGGGGAGGGTCCCCGGGATCAGAAAGGCTGCCGGACGGTTCCCAGCCCCCGGCCCCGCGTCGCCCCGCGTCAGGGAAAGGAAACGAAGGAGGCTGAGGGGACCCACCTGGCTGAGGCCACGCTCCAGCGGGAAAAACGCGGTCAGCTCTGAACTTCGCGCGGGGGCCGGCGGGACTCGACTGCGCCCCACGCCCACCCCTGCCGTAAAGCGGCGCCTGCGTGGCCCCGCGTAGACGACCCCCGCCCCCTGTCGTCCGCGTCTCCTAGGAGAAGCCCGGGGGGTGGGGCGCGGCGGGAGGGGAGGGGGAGAGGAGGGGTGGGAATCCGGGTTCCTCGGTGTTGGCCCCGCCCAGGGGAGGGGTGGGACATCCTCAATTGGTCCCAGGTGGCGAGAGGTGGGAGAGGTGAGCTTGGGAAAGTCTGAGAGGAAGCCGCAGGCGTTTTGCTCTCTGCTCGGGAGAACCAACTTGTCCCCCTTGTAGGGTCCCTGCCGCCAACGATGTATGCGAAGGAACAGTAAAACGGACATTTTACCGTTCAACAGTCGCAAAACTATTTAGAGGAAAGAAGTTTAAGTACACTTGCAAACGACGTGACGAGTTTGTATCCTTCATATGCTTGAGGTTATTAATACTTGAATTGCTCCCTCCTCAGGTGAGGGGCAGAGTCCCAAGAGCAGGCACGCCCTGCGCCCCGTCACCTCCCGCTCTTTGCCAAGGACCTGCTAGGGAGCCAGCGCCTCTGAAGCGGTTTTCCGGGGCTGCTGCAGGTGGTGTCCACACCGCCTAGGTGGGTGGGGATGTGCTGGGTCCGAAGGAGTCGCAGCGACTCGCAGGCTTCTCCTGCCTGGCGGGTGCCTTGACTTATTTTTTCCTGTTGAGAAAAGGAGCACGCTCCTCTAGAGAAATAACGTTCACATCAAGGAGACACACGTAGCATAGAGAGGAAGAGGAAGATGACAGGTGATGCCGCCACTCAGAGATGAGGGGTGTTAAATTGGGGCTTGTATCCACCCAGTACCTTGTTCCCTGCAGAGGGGTGCAGCGGAGGAGAGAGAGCACGGGAGAGAGATTCAAAGAAAGATCTTTAGAAACAATTGTCTCTAGGATCGTGGGTAACCGGCAGCTTTTTGGTGACTAAAACAGTCGAGGCTGTGAAGATGTTTTTGTTAACTCTTTATTTCCATTGACAAATGTAATTCTTGCTTGGTTATTTCTTAAGAAAAAACATCTCCAGAAATACAGAAGTTTTTCAAGGGAGAACTGAAGTCACCCCTGCCCAGATCTACTCCCCAGTGTAACCACCCTTCCAAGAAACACTTAAAAGAAATCCATGGGCTCTGCAACGACCCCAGGGCAGCACAACTGGCCTGCTGACTGCCCCTAACTCCTCAGGATTTCCTGCCTCCACTCTGCTCCCCCACCGAGGACCTGCACGGGCCCAGGCCCCCCAAGACAACCTGCTGTCCGGCTAGTACCAGCCTTGGCTCAGGCTCTGACTCACAGCCCCTCTTCTCACCCATTCCCTGCTGTTTGGGCAGAGCTGGTGGGAATTTCCGGGGCAGAAGGGAGGAGGACAGTGAGGACCCTGAGGTGCCTAGTTCTGGCCAGGCAGCTGCCTTTTTGCATTTCAGGTCAACACAGGGAATCTCACAAAGCGCAGCTGCCTTCAACTCCTAGGGAGTGAGGGGAGGGCTTCATGCTCTGCCGCAACTTGCCCTCCTTCTTGAGGGTGGAAACTGAAGAGAGCTTCCACCTCCTCCCCACGCGGAATTACCTGACCAGTCCCTGGGCTCTGGATCTCAGCTGGCCCTCTGGATTCCTCTGTCAGTTTCTTCTCCTTCACTCTGGGGAGCAGTGGCTGTTTCTCCATGCAGAGATGCAAGTCAACGTCTTTTTTCTGTCTCCATTCCCTGGATGAACACAGATGCAATAACTACTCATTGTGCCAGGAAATCGAGGTCCAAAGAGGCTACGTGGCTTTGCCATTGTGAACCGGGAGTGGTTCACACACACGAGGGGCGGAGGGATGGGGGGTGGGGATGGGGGGGGGTCTTATGCTGCAAATCCATTGCTCTCTCCATGCAAATGGCCACTGAGGGCAAGAGAAGATGTCCAGCGTCATTAGTCATTAGGGAAATCAACATCAATATAACAAGAGATACCACTTCACGTCTACCAGGGCAGCTGTAATTTTAAAAATGGAAAATAAGAAGTGTAATAAGGATGTGCAGGAACTGAACCCCTCATACACTGGCTGGTGGGAATGTAAAATGGTGCGGACACCGTGTAAAGCAGTTCGACACTTCCACCAAAAGTTAAACATAGAGTGACCACATGATCAGCAAGTCCACTCTATCCAGAAAATGGTCAATGTTATGTATTGTAAGAAAGGAAAACGTATTTTTTCATCCTTCCTAGGGTCCCTGTCTAGGTCTGAAAATGAAACTGATAAAAACAGATTAACAGAAGAAAGGTGTACAAATTTATAAGTTTTATGTGACATGGGATCCTTCATGAGCAAATGGTTAGACTTGTGTATCTTACGCTAGGTGTGATGAAGAGTGTACAGTCATGGAGGAATATGATAGGTTAAGGAAAATAAGGTAATTGTAGTGAATGGGGGGTCATTTAGCAAGGCCTGTTTGTTTGGATTCTTCTTGGCGTCCCTTCTAATTCGGAGATAAAGAGGCTCCTTTCCTAATTCTTGTATGGACTAGTCAAATTTGAAGAAGATAAAAACAGCAGTTGGAATTTTTTAAATGATAAGGATCATTAAATGTTCGATTAAAACAGTTTTTTGGGGTTTTTTTGTGGTATGCGGGCCTCTCACCGCTGTGGCCTCTCCTGTTGCGGAGCACAGGCTCCGGACATGCAGGCTCAGCGGCCATGGCTCACGGGCCCAGCCGCTCCGCAGCATGTGGGATCTTCCCGGACCGGGGCACGAGCCCGTGTCCCCTGCATCGGCAGGCGGACTCTCAACCACTACACCACCAGGGAAGCCCAAAACAGTTTTAATTTAACCTCATATCCTCTCCTTTCTCTTTTGCAAAACCTTTTAAATACTGTTTCAATTATACACTACTTTATACTTCTGGACCCAAAGCATAACCTCCGAAATTTCTTTTTCCTAATAAAATAAACTCACTGTGTAATCTACTGTTCCTTCCTCTTCAGCCTTAATAAATATTGAAGAAAAACACTAGCCATATTATATTAAAGTGACAAATGAAATGAAGTTAGATTAGATACGATTAGAAGCAATCAACCTCAATACATCCGCACTGGGTTCCTTCAACTTTCAGTTCCTTACAGTGAGTAGTTCCTTGGAGATGTGTGAGATGGCTATCTAGTTCTACGTTCTGTGGTCTCTAAAGTCAGCCTTCTTGATAGCAACAAACACCAAGTCCCCCCACCCTCTCTGCTTAGAGTGAGCTCATTCAGCTTCTTCGGATTGTCTACTTCACATTTTAAAAAGGATATTGCTAACTCATGTAGATTTGGTGAAAGTTGAGGTTGTCTTTTAATGTTAATGTCTTACACAAATGCTTTTGAGCAATTGCCAGCCTTTTTTTTTTAATTAAGTAATTTATTAATTTATTTTTGGCTGCGTTGGGTCTTCGTGGATGCGCGAGGAGTTTCTTTGTTAGTTGCGGTGAGCGGGGGCTACTCTTCATTGCCGTGCGCGGACCTCTCATTGCGGTGGCCTCTCTCGTCGCGGAGCACCGGCTCTAGAGTGCAGGCTCAGTAGTTGTGGCACACGGGCCTAGCTGCTCTGCAGCATGTGGGATCTTCCTGAACCAGGGATCGAACCCGTGTCCCCTGCATTGGCAGGCGGATTCCTAACCACTGCGCCACCAGGGAAGCCCCATTGCCAGCTTTGTAAATACCTAGATTGTCTTTTGCTTGTTTCATGAAAGCACAGCTACAGTTATACTAGGTGCTACCCAAAGTTTCATGCCTTTTCTTTTTGCTATACTAAAGATTCATAGGATGTATTTCTTTCCTGTTGGTAGAAGGGAGAAGGATTGAAGCAGAAGCTCAAAACTCTAGTTTTCATCTGTCTGACAAGAAACTAAAGTGCTTTCATATTTCTTCAAAACTGTGTTTTCATGGAGATTAAATTATCCCTTTTCCTCTATCACTCCAGCATCACAGAGCAACACAGAGGTTACTTAAGGGTTTCTGAAGACATGCCTTTGCTTTTTCTGTCACTAGAATAGATTCTAACAACTTGAGCATCACATGTTTGCATGAAGCTTTCATTTATATTGGTGAAAAAAATGCATGCTTTGTGATTAATAGACCTTTATATATCCAATGTTCTTATTTTAAGTAGCACATTCAACACTCACTTTGAGAATCTTAGAATCCACTTAGTTTTAGGCACTTTGACCAGTCACACAGGACTGGAGCAAATTGTGACAATCTATCTGCGAAAATTTTCTGTAAGGATATATTTTGGGGAAAGGAGCACTGAAAAATAATAACAAAGTCATTGTAGTGTTTGTTTGATGCTTTATTCTCTTCACCAACATTTAGAATGAAACCATGTATGTTCTCCCAATGACTATTTGTATTCCTCTCTTGTTCTGTCATTTAAAGAAGCAATATAAAGCAAAAAAAAAAAAAAAAAAAAAAAAAGAGGGGCTTCCCTGGTGGCGCAGTGGTTGAGAATCTGCCTGCTAATGCAGGGGGCACGGGTTCGAGCCCTGGTCTGGGAAGATCCCACATGCCGCAGAGCAACTAGGCCCGTGAGCCACAACTACTGAGCCTGCGCATCTGGAGCCTGTGCTCCGCAACAAGAGAGGCCACGACAGTGAGAGGCCCGCGCACCGCGATGAAGAGTGGCCCCCGCTTGCCACAACTAGAGAAAGCCCTCGCACAAAAACGAAGACCCAACACAGCCAAAAATAAAAATAAATAAATTAAAAGAAGGCTCAACATTAAACAGAAAAAAAAAGAAAAGAAGTTAGTTATAGAATGATAAGCAGTAAGATCTTATCTCAGCAATGCTACTACCTGGCTGTGGCTTTAAGTAAGTCACATCCTTGCATTTTAGCTTCTTCATCGTTAAAAGTGGAGGTTAAGGATTAGTGGACTTCTACGAAGGCTCTTCCCACTCACATATTTCAGACCTGTGTGATTCCGATTCTATGTGTGGTTGATTTTAAATTACAAGCAGAAAGATTGTGTGCCTCTCTGCAAAGGTAGCAATGGAACATTTATATTAGGAAGTTGTGGACAGTGTGCTTGTGTAGGCACTATGGTGAAAAAGCCCACGAGGAGAAGCTAATTTCAGGAGGGGAGATGGGAATGTGGATTCAGAGAAATCATGACACGGAGAGTAGTGAAGTTGAACAAGCTGACTTCTCAGTGAACTAGAAAATCAGATCACTGATTGATCATGAAAGCTCTGGGGAGGGTTTGACATTTAATGAAACTAGAGAAGATTTGGATCAGCCACTTGTGGCACATTTTCCAGGGATTCGGGTATGAATGGATAAAACAATTATTAAGGAGTATTTCAGGTTTGACCCCGTACTGCTCACCCACTCTTTCTTCAGACTTGGATCTGAATGCCTTTTATAATTTCTGAAGTTCAAACATACTCTAAGAATGAATATTTACTAACAGTTAATGTAATTTTTATTGTTCCACATGATCTATCACTCTTAGAAATAGAAGTAGCATTATTGGGATATGCCTCCAGCTTTCTAAAATGACTTGAGGTGACCTTGCAGCAAAGGTGAAATAAGATGTCTTTCCTTAGCTGCACTTAAGAAGTGTTCATGCTAAGTATGCAGGCTTGTTTGGACTTGCTTAGAGGCTTGAATGAGATAGGAGTTTTGGTAGGGCACTGCAGAAGAATGTCCACCATTCAGCTGATGTCTCTGGCTTAACACTGGATTTTAACCTCTCACATTCCATCTCATAACATTTTAGACAAGTGTTTTGATTTGCCATCTCAAGGAGAATGCCGTTACGGCAAATATCATTCTACTGTCTGATTTCGTGGTGCACATCTTTTAGGAAGCTAGAAAATTAAGAATGAAAAAGAATGATTATAATTTGTGTTAATGTGCATCGATTTGAATGTTCTAGAAGTGTGATCTCTTTTCAAGGTTAAATATATTTAAGAAGTCGAACTGACAGCTTATCCTTAGCCTTCATTTTCCAATTGATTAAACTTAAATACATGGTATATAACATGAAAAAACAGCATAAATTATTACGATCTAATCTTCATCAGTAAACAATAAAAATGTCAATGATACTTGAAGAAAAACGTGGCCCACCCATTTAAAAATGTTTTATAATTTTTCTTTTCCAGCGCTGAAAATGGTGTTGTTTGCCTTGGGTTGAGGGCATATTTCTGCATTTCTACCACTACCACCACCAGCACTAGCCCCGTCCCCACACAGTGGTTTTAAATTTTCATGAAAATAATCATGAGTGAAAGGCTGGGAATTAAAGAAGCAAAGAATGTTCCATTTACTTTATACGTACTATTGTTTAATGCTTTCAGGAAATTATATGTTATCAAGTGTGTGTTTATGGTGATGATCGTTGCAGATAAATGAAGAATTCAGAGCCTGAACCTAAGCTCAAAATAAGATGCCAAGAAAGGAAGAAAAGATCAAAGAGCTTGGAACGGAATTCCAGCAAGCTGAACCCAGGTAATGAAACTAGATATATATTCTATCATGTCAAGATGTGATAGAAAATTACCTTTTAAATGGAAGGAAAACATGACCAGTAACAGACTTTCTTGTATATCAACATTTTAGTTTAAATAACTTTACAAATCTGATTTCCTAAGACAGATCATTTCCATGTGTGGAAAGACTCAAGCATTAGTTTTTTTTAATTTGCCTAAATATTTTGTGACAGAATGTATTATACAAGCAAAACTGTTTTTGAGAGGAAATTTTCATTTTAATTTGAAAACTTGCGTCCCCTTTTGTATTACTTTCAGTTCTCCATAGAAACAGAACCAATAGGATTTATACATATATATATATATATATATATATATATATATATATATGAATTGGCTCACATGATTATGGTGGCAGGCAAGTCCCAAGATCTGCAGGGTGAGTTGGCAAGCTGGGGACACAGGAGAGCCTTCGGTGTAGTTCTAGTCTGAATCCAAAGTCCTGAGAACCATGAAAGCCAATGGTTTATAGTTGGAAGGCCAGCACTCTTGAGACCTAGGAAGAGCCAATGTTTCAGTTCGAGTCCTAATGCATGAAAAAAGATGATGTTCTGGTTTAAAGGCAGTTAGACAGGAAGAATTCTGTCTTATTAGTTGGAGGATCAGTAATTTTGTTGTAATCAGGCCTTAAACTGATTGGATTAGACCCACCCACATTAGGGAGGGCAATCTGCTCTACTCAGTCTCCCACTTCAAATGTTAATCTCATTCATCCAATAACACCCTCACAGAAACACCCAGGATAATGTTTGATGAAACATCTGGGCACCCTGTTGCTCAGTCATGTAGACACATAAAATTAACCATCAGAACTACATTTCCTTTCATGAAGAAAATCTTCAATTACTTTAATGATCCCAAAAGCTTTTGTAGACTTCCATAATCTTGACTACCATCATTTCAAAACCTATCAACTTTACATTCCCACCTATATTCTCTTTGAGGAAAGCTTTCATGTATACTTAAAATCTTTATTAAGTAGTCTACACTTTACAACTGATTAAGTACTCTCCTCAAGACGGCTTATGTTTGAAGAGAATATTCAGAATGTGATGATTGCATTTAAAAAAAAAATTTATTTATTTATTTATTTTTGGCTATGTTGGGTGTTCGTTTCTGTGCGTGGGCTTTCTCTAGTTGCGGCGAGTGTGGGCCACTCTCCATCGCAGTGCGCGGGCCTCTCTTGTTGTGGAGCACAAGCTCCAGACGCGCAGGCTCAGTAGTTGTGGCTCATGGGCCTAGTTGCTCCGTGGCATGTGAGATCTTCCCAGACCAGGGCTCGAACCCGTGTCCCCTGCATTGGCAGGCAGATTCTCAACCACTGCGCCACCAGGGAAGCCTATGATTGCATCTTAGCATAGTGGATCCTCAACAGGTGTTTGTTGCTTGAATTGGTCTGTTTCTACCATTCTACTGAAAGGTTATGTAAAAACTCAACAGTGAACTCCAAATGACCCAATCTGCTGGCCTTTTCCTGGCCTAACTCTGCTTTACTGTATCTGTAATATTTGTTAATTTTTCGGTAAAGCTTTCATTTTTTCCTCCATCTTCCTACTTCACTTTTCACATCTCTAAGAAGTCAGTTACTCTCCCTTTTTTTCACTTCCCAAATTAGGGCATTCACCTAGGTTCTTTCCTTAGCTCATGACAAATGACATACATTCATGAGCAGGTAGTCTGCTATAGTAGAAAGGGAACTGAATTAGGTATGTGAAGAACTGCATTCAGATCCTAATCATGTTTTACACTAAATTTGTGACATTTGACCAGTCACAAATTTTGGAGTCTCAGTTTTGTCGTCTATAAACAGTAAAATGAAACTACTTGCCTTACCTACATTACTGGGTTATACTGAGGATTAAAAAGGATAATAGGGAATTCCCTGGTGGTCCAGTGGTTAAGACTCAGTGCTTTCACTGCCATGGGCCTGGGGTTTGATCCCTGGTCAGGGAACTAAGATCCCCCAAACTGTGCAGCATGGCCAAAAAGAAAAAAAGGATAATAGATGTAAAAACTTTGATAACATATATTGCTATGCAAGGGATATTACTTATGTTATTAGAAGACAGCTAGATTATTGGCACTGTGAGACAGATACTTTGTGTAAAGCTAATTAGCCCTCAAAGGGATCAAACCATGACCTTCTATTAATTATCCATATTTGAACCAACTAGTCTAACAGGTCCAGGCCAGATAGAGTATTTCTTTGCATATGTTTATTATGAAATCTAATTTTTCAATTTTGGAATAGTATTTCACAAAGTTTTGATGAGGATGCCAACTCTCCTAGCATTAGAGTACTAGCAGAAGTAGTCATTGTGTAGAGTTTAACATGTTAATCCAACATCTGTACAACTCTTTTGCATGTACTGTAAAGTCCTTGAATATTGATAAATTAATAAGTAGTGTAAAATCTCTGCATATTTTATTGCAAGCATTTGAACATTGGATTATTTATATTAGAGGAGTATGGGCCCTCAGGTTACCTATAAATTTCAGGACATCTTTTGCCACATCCACAGACAGATGGAGGGCCATCCCCACCACCAGCTCTACTAGTGCTACTTCTATCCGCAGGATTTGCTCCTCCTCCTCCAATTCCTTTGGTAAACCATCACCATCATCATCATTGTTCAAGGACCTCTTCCTCCATCACTACCTTTGTTTGGGGACCTCTTGCTTCAACTTAAGGAATGAAGTATAAATAAATGCATAAACCTGAACTCTATGGATTGATTCTTGAACCCTATGACATGATTCTCCATGAAGAGAATCAAAAGTTCAAAGGTAAAACATTGACTAGGGTTTATGGCATCCTCTAGCCATTGGTGATTAATGTGCAAAATAACTGCATACCTGTCTATAGGAAAGAATAAAACTGCTGACTCATTTGCTTTCTTTTCTGAACTCACCATCTTATATTCCTTTTTCAGTATAGTATTTCAATAATTGGAAACTACATAGGGAATATGAAATTCATGTAGAAGGCAAAGAAGAAACAATAAAATTGTACAAGGATAATTGTACTACTTTCCTGAGGCTGCCATAACAAATTACTACAAACTGGGTATCTTAAAACAACAAAAACTTATCTCTCACAGTTCTGGAATACAGAAGTCCAAAGTCAAGTGTTGCATGATCCACATTCCCTCTGGAAGCTCTAGGGACAATCTCTTTCTTGCTTCTTCCAGCTTCTGATGGCTGTTGGCATTCCTTGGGTTGTGGCACCGTCTCTCTCTGTTCTACTTTCACATTGCCTTATCCGCCTTGTGTCTGTAAACTCCCTCTACCTCTCTTTAATAAGGGGATTGCATTTAGGGCTCACCCAGATAATCCAGAATAAGTGCCTCTTCTCAAGATCCTTAACTTAATCACATCTTTTGCCATATAAGGTAATCACAGATTCTGGGGATTAAGATGTGGACCTATCTTTTGGGGGGTCACCATTCATCCCACTACAGTAATATAGAAAACGCAACCTTAAATGAAAAGCAATTTTGATTCCATTATCATATTTAAGTACTATAATGTAAGTGCTTTTTAAAAATTATTGACCCTTGTCATCTTAGTTATTTTTGTTCTTAAGATAATGCTGTTTACTATTGAGATTTAAATTTTTATAGTGTAGAATAGGTGACAACATTCTGTGGTGACAATAACCTAATTATTTTGTATATGGTATAGTAAAGTGCCTTTTTCGTGAGTATTGTTTTGCTTAATCATCATCAAACAATGTATTTTTTAAAAAGCTTACCACAGGAAGTGACCAAGATGGTGGAGTAGGAAGACCCTTAGCACACCTTCTCCCATAGGCACATCAAAATTACAACAATATACAGAGCAACTATTGATGAGAAAGACCAGAATACTAGTAGAAAATATCTTTTACAACTAAAGTTATAAAGAAGGAACCACACTGAGATGGGTAGGAGGAGCAGAGATGTGATATAGTCATGACCTGTACCCCTGAGTGGGTGACCCACAAGTGGGAGGATAATTACAATTGCAGAGGTTCTACCCAAGGAGCAAGAGGCGTGAGCCCAACATTGGGCTCTCCAGCCCAGGTGTCCTGTACCAGGAAGATGAGCCCCAAGAACATTTGGCTTTTTTCTTTTTTTTCAGCATATTTTTATTTTTTATTTATTTTTGTTTTGTTTTACATCTTTATTGGGGTATAATTGCTTTACAATGGTGTGTTAATTTCTGCTTTATAACAAAGTGAATCAGTTATACATATACATATGTTCCCACATCTCTTTCCTCTTGCGTCTCGCTCCCTCCCACCCCTCCAGGCAGTCACAAAGCACCGAGATGATCTCACTGTGCTATGCGGCTCCTTCCCACTAGCTATCTACCTTACGTTTGGTAGTGTATATATGTCCATGCCTCTCTCTCGCTTTGTCACAGCTTACACTTCCCCCTCCCCATATCCTCAAGTCCATTCTCTAGTAGGTCTGTGTCTTTATTCCTGTTTTATCCCTAGGTTCTTCATGACATTTTTTTTCTTAAATTCCATATATATATGTTAGCATACGGTATTTGACTTTCTCTTTCTGAATTACTTCACTCTGTATGACAGACTCTAGGTCTATCCACCTCATTACAAATAGCTCAGTTTCGTTCCTTTTTATGGCTGAGTAATATTCCATTGTATATATGTGCCACATCTTCTTTATCTATTCATCTGGTGATGGACACTTAGGTTGTTTCCATCTCCGGGCTATTGTAAATAGAGCTGCAATGAACATTTTGGTACATGACTCTTTTTGAATTATGGTTTTCTCAGGGTATATGCCCAGTAGTGGGATTGCTGGGTCATATGGTTGTTCTATTTGTAGTTTTTTAAGGAAACTCCATACTGTTCTCCACAGTGGCTGTATCAATTTACATTCCCACCAACAGTGCAAGAGGGTTCCCTTTTCTCCACACCCTCTCCAGCATTTATTGTTTCTAGATCTTTTGATGATGGCCATTCTGACTGGTGTGAGATGATATCTCATTGTAGTTTTGATTTGCATTTCTCTAATGATTAATGATGTTGAGCATTCTTTCATGTGTTTGTTGGCAGTCTGTCTATCTTCTTTGGAGAAATGTCTATTTAGGTCTTTTGCCCATTTTTGGATTGGGTTGTTTGTTTCTTTAATATTGAGCTACATGAGCTGCTTGTAAATTTTGGAGATTAATCCTTTGTCAGTTGCTTCATTTGCAAATATTTTCTCCCATTCTGAGGGTTGTCTTTTCATCTTGTTTATGGTTTCCTTTGCTGTGCAAAAGCTTTTAAGTTTCATTAGGTCCCATTTGTTTATTTATTTATTTATTTTTTTGCGGTACGCGGGCCTCTCACTGTTGTGGCCTCTCCTGTTGCAGAGCGCAAGCTCTGGACGCACAGGCCCAGTGGCCATGGCTCACAGGCGCAGCCGCTCCACGGCTGGTGGGAGCTTCCCAGACCAGGGCACGAACCTGTGTCCCCTGCATCGGCAGGCCGACTCTCAACCACTGCACCACCAGGGAAGCCCTATTTTTGTTTTTATTTCCATTTCTCTAGGAGGTGGGTCTTTCCTCCATTGTATATTCTTGCCTCCTTTATCAAAGATAAGGTGACCATATGTGCATGGGTTTATCTCTGGGCTTTCTATCCTGTTCCATTTATCTATATTTCTGTTTTTGTGCAAGTACCATACTGTCTTGATTACTGTAGCTTTGTAGTATAGTCTGAAGTCAGGGAGCCTGATTCCTCCAGCTCCGTTTTTCTTTCTCAAGAAAGAAAAAATTGCTTTGGCTATTTGGGGTCTCTTGTGTTTCCATACAAATTGCGAAATTTTTTGTTCTAGTTCTGTGAAAAATGCCATTGGTAATTTGATAGGGATTGCATTGAATCTGTAGATTGCTTTGGGTGTTATAGTCATTTTCACAATGTTGATTCTTCCAATCCAAGAACATGGTATATCTCTCCATCTGTTTGTGTCATCTTTAATTACTTTCATCAGTGTCTTATAATTTTCTGCATACAGATCTTTTTTCTCCTTAGGTAGGTTTATTCCTAGGTATTTTATTCTTTTTGTTGCAATGGTAAATGGTGTTTCCTTAATTTCTCTTTCAGATTTTTCATCATTAGTGTATAGGAATGCAAGAGATTTCTGTGCATTAATTTTGTATCCAGAAGCAGTAATTTGAAAGGAGCCTAGGTCAGACCCACCTGTGGATCTTGAAAAGCCTCCCAGAGAGGCAGGAGGCAACTGGAGCTCACCCTGGGGACATAGAACCTGGCAGCAGCCATTTTTGGGAGCTTGTTCTACCACGTGGACACTGGTGCTGGCAAGCATCATTTTGGAATCCTCCCTCTAGCTTATTAGTGTTGGCACCCAGCCCCACCCACCCTCTTGAAGACAGCAATACCGGGACAGCTCAGGCCAAGCAAGTAGCTGGATATGGACACAGCCTTATGTACCAGCAGGCCAGTCACCTTAAGACCCCTTGAGCCCACATCCACCCCTGAAGC
The DNA here is from genome assembly GCF_963455315.2 of Globicephala melas. Taxonomy (NCBI): domain Eukaryota; kingdom Metazoa; phylum Chordata; class Mammalia; order Artiodactyla; family Delphinidae; genus Globicephala; species Globicephala melas. Next base: position 30,130,582 of record NC_083335.1, on the reverse strand, counting down.
CAGAGACCCCAGGACCCAGCTCTGCCCACCAGAGAGGAGTATACTGCTGCCTGGCCCTAGCCCAGGGATCAGCCTCACTCATCAGTTGGGCATGCACGAGCCCCAGGACCACCTGATTCCCCAGCTCCGCCCACCCACAGCCTGACACCAATGTTGAGGACCCCAGGGCCTGCAGCCAGAGACCCTGGGACCTGGATCTACCCACCAGCAGGCCAACACTAGATTCGGAACCCCTGGCCCTGCAGCCACCCAACCTGGAACCTGTCTCTGGTCACCAGTGGACCAGCACTTGCCCTGGTACCCCTGGGGTTCTGAAGCCATCTGTCTCATTACTTGGCCCTGTCCACCAGTGGCTGGCAGCCTCTGCACAAGGTAGGGCCTGGCAACCAACCATACTTAGGGCCAGCCAAGTCTACCATATCTCACAGAGTAGTCAGCTCGCCACAACAGAAGGACCCACAGAGCCCACATAAGGGACACCCCTAGAGCATATAGCTCTGGTGACCAGAGGGGTGCACTGCTGGGATGCATAGAACATCTACAAAAGGCCACTTCTCCAAGGTTGGGAAATATAACCAACCTACCAAATAAATAGAAATAAAAACAGCAAATTAGGCAAAATGAGGCAACAGAGGAATATGTTCTAAACAAAGGAACAAAATAAAACCCCAGAAGAAGAACTAAGTGAAGTAGAGATAAGCAATCTATGCAGTAAAGAGTTCAAGATAATGAACATAAAGATGCTCAAAGAACTCAGGAGAAGATTGGATGAAAAGAGTGAGAAGTTAGAAGTTTTTAACAAAGAGAAAATATAAAGAAGAACCAAGCAGAGATGGAGAATACAATAACTGAAATTTTAAAATACATTAGAAGGAATCAACAGTAGATTAGATGATACAGAGGAATGGATCAAGGAGCTGGAAGACAGAGTAGTGGAAATCACTGAAGCTGAACAGAAAAAAGAAAAAAGGATGAAAAGAAATTAGGACAGTTTAAGAGACCTCAGGGACAACATCAAGTGTTGTCACATTATAGCATTCACATTATAGGGGGTCTCAGAAGGAGAAGAGGGAAAGGTGCAGAGAACATATTTGAAGCCATAATAGCTGAAAACTTCCATAACCTGGGAAAGGAAACAGACATCCAGATCCAGGAAGCACCTAGAGTTCCAAATAGGATCAATGCAAAGGTGACCACACCAAGTCACATTGTAATTAAAACAGCAAAAATTAAAGATTAAGAGAGAATATTAAAAGCCCCAAGGGAAAAGCAACAAGTTACGAACAAGGAAACTCCCATAAGGCTATCCTCTGACTTTTAAGCAGAAATTCTGCTGGCTAGAAGGGAGTGACACAATATATTTAAAGTGATGAAAGAGAAAACCTACAGCCAAGAATACTCTACCGGGCTGGCTTTCATTCAGATTTGATGGGGAGATGAAAAGTTTCATAGACAAGCAAAAACTAAGAGTTCAATACCACTAAACCAGGTGTATAAGATATGTTAAAGGGACTTCTCTAAGTGCAAAAGAAAAGGCCACACCTAGAAATATGCAAATTATTAAAGAAAAAAAGCTCATTGGTAAAGGCAAATATACAATAAAGGTAGTAAATAAACCATGTCCAAAGCTAGTAGGAAGTTTAAAAGACAAAAGTAGTAAAGTCATCTATATCCACAATAACTAGTTAAGGCATACACAAAACAAAATGATGTAAAATATGATGTCAAAATCAGTAATTGTAAGGGAGAGGAATACAAATACAGGGTTGTAGTTAAAATGCATTTGAAATTAAGAGGTCAACAACTTAAAATAATCACACACACACATGGTAACCACATACCAAAATCTATAATAGATAGACAAAAAAGAGAACAGAATCCAAACACAACACATTTGATAGTCATGAAATCACAAGGGAAGAGAGCAACAGAAAAAGAAAGGAACAGAAAAGAAATACAATAACAACCATAAGACAATGAACAAGTAGCAATAAATACATACCTATCAATAATTACTTTAAAAGTAACTGGACTAAATGCTCCAACAAAAAGACATAGAGTGGCTGAATGGATACAAAAAAAAAAAAAGGCCCATGTATATGCTGCCTACAAGAGACTCACTTCAGATCTAAAGACACACTGAAAGAGAGAGGATGGAAAAAGTTATTCCATGCATATGGAAATGAAAACAAAGCTGGGGTAGCAATAATTATATCAGATGAAATACACTTTGTTTTTTTATTATAAAGTTTTTTTGTATAAATTTATTTATTTATTTTTGGCTGCGTTGGGTCTTCATCACTGCACGCGGGCTTTCTCTAGGTGTGGCAAGCGGAGGCTACTGTTCATTGTGGTGTACAGGTTTCTCATTGTGGTGGCTTCTCTTATTGCGGAGAACAGGCTCTAGGTGTGCAGGCTTCAGTAGTTGTGGCACGTGGGCTCAGTAGTTGTGGCTTGCAGGCTCAGTAGTTGTGGTGCATGGGCTTAGTTGCTCCGCAGCATGTGGCATCTTCCAGGACCAGGAATTGAAGCTGTGTCCCCTGCATTGGCAGGTGGATTCTTAACCACTGTGCCACCAGGGAGGTCCCTGAAATACACTTTAAAACTAAGAATATTATGTAATATTCAAGGGATCAATCCAAGTAGAAGATATAACAATTGTAAATATGTAAGCACCTGACATAGAAGCACCTAAATACATAAAGCAAATATTAACAGACATAAAGGGAGAAATTGACAGTAACACAAAGTTACTAATAGTAGAGGACTTATCATCCCACTTACAGCAACGGATAGATCATCTAGACAGAAAATCAATAAGGACACACTGGCCTTAAATGGCATATTAGAGTTAATGAACTTAATAAATATATATAGAACATTCCATCCAAAAACAGCAGAATATACATTCCTTTCAAGTGCATATGGAACATTCCCCAGGATAGATCACATGCTAGGCCAAAAAATAAGTCTTGGCAAATTTAGAAAATTGGAATCATATGCAGCATTTCTCCTGACCACAATGCTATAAGACTATAAATCAACTAAAAGGAAAAAACTGCAAAAACACAAATACATGGAGGCTAAACAATATATTGGGTTGGATAAGAAGTTTGTTTGGGTTTTTCCATAACATCTTAAACCTGAACAAACATTTTGTTCAACCCAACACTACTAAAACAACTAATGGATCACTGAAGAAATTGAAGAATAAAGTGAAAAATACCTGGAGAAAAATGAAAAGACATGATCCAAAATCTATAGCATGCAGCAAAAGCTGTGCTAAGAAGAAAGTTTATAGTGATACAAGCCTACCTCAGGAAAGAAGAAAAATCTCAAATAAACAACCTAACCTTACACTTAAAGGAACTAGAAAAAGAAGAGCAAGCAAACCCAAAATTGGTAGAAGGAAAGAAATCATAAAGATCAGAGCATAAATAAATAAAATAAAGACTAAGAAAATAATACAAAATATCAATGAAACTAAGAGCTGGTTCTATGAAAAGACAAAAAAAAAAAATTGATAAACCTTTAGCCAGACTCATCAAGAAAAAAGAGAGAGGGCTCAAACCAATAAAATCACAGACAACTGATACAACTGATACCACAGACATACTGTGAACAGTTATTCACCAATAAAATGGACAACCTAGAAGAAATGGACAAGTTCTGAGAAATGTACAATATCCCATGACTGAATCAGGAAGAAATAGAAAATTTGGGCAGACCAATTTTGAGTAGTGAAATTGAATCAGAAATAAAACAACTCCCAACAAACAAAATTCCAGGACCAGTTTCAAAGGGGAGTTCTACCAAACATTTAGAAAAGAGTTAACATCTACCTTCCTCAAATTATGCCAAAAAATTGCAGAGGAAAGAATGCTTCTGAACTCATTCTATGAGGCCAACATCACCCTGATACCAAAACCAGACACAGATATCACAAAAAAGGAAAATTCCAGGCCAATTTTACTGATGAACACAGATGCAAAAATTCTCAACAAAGTATTAGCAAACTAAATTCCACAATACATTAAAAGGATCATATACCATAATCAAGTGGGATTTCACCTAGGGATGAAAGGATAGTTCAATATCTGCACATCAATCAATGTGATAAACCACATTAACAAATTGAAGAACAAAAATCATATGATCATCTCAGTAGATGCAGAAAAAGCTTTTGACAAAATTCGACATCCATTTATGAGAAAAACTCTCAACATAGTGCGTATAGAGGGAACATACGTCAACATAATAAAGGCCACATATGACAAGCCTACAGCTAACATACTCAGTGGTGAAAAGCTGAAAGCATTTCCTCTAAGATCAAGAACAAGGCAAGGGGCTTCCCTGGTGGCACAGTGGTTGAGAGTCCGCCTGCCAATGCAGGGGACACGGGTTCGTACCCTGGTCTGGGAGGATCCCACATGCCACGGAGCGGCTGGGGCCATGAGCCATGGCTGCTGAGCCTGCACACCCGGAGCCTGTGCACCGCAACGGGAGAGGCCACAGCAGTGAGAGGCCCACGTACTGCAAAAAAGAAAAGAACAAGGCAAGGATGCCCACTCTTGTCACTCCTATTCAACATAGTATTGGAAGTCCTAGCCACAGCTATTAGACAAGAAAAAGAAGTAAAAGTATTCCAAATTGGAAAGGACAAGATGCATGATACTATACATATCATGTACTACTAGAACATATCAATGAATTCAGAAATGTTGCAGGATAAAAAATTAATATACAGAAATTTGTTGCATTTCTATACACTAACAATGAACTAGCAGGAAGTGAAATTAAGAAACCAATCCTGTTTAAAATCACATGAAAAAGAATAAAATATCTTTGAATAAATCTAAGGAAGTAAAAGATATGTACTTGGAAACCCATAAGACACTGATGAAAGAAATTGAGGATGGAAAGATATACCTTGTTCATGGATTGGAAGAATTAATATTGTTAAAATGACCATACTACCCAAGGCAATCTACAGATTCAATGCCATCCCTATTAAAATACCAATGGCATCTTTCACAGAACTCAAACAAATAATTCTAAAATTTGTATGGAAGCATAAAAGACCCCAAATAGCCAAAAGAATCTTGAGAAAGAACAAAGCTGGAGGTATCACATTCCCTGATTTCAAACTGTACTACAAACTACAGTAATCAAAACATATGGTACTGGCACAAAAACAGAAACATAGATTAATGGAGCAGAATAGAGAGCTGAGAAATTAATCCACACTTACATGGGAAATTAATCTGTGACAAAGGAGGCAAGAACATACAATGATGAAAAGACAGCTTCTTCAGTAAATGGTGTTGGGAAAACTGGGCAGCTATGTGCAAAATAATCAAACTCTCACACCATGCACAAATATAAATTAAAAATGGATTAAAGGCTTGAATGCAAGACCTGAAGCCACAAAACTTCTGGAAGAAAACATAGGCAGTAAACTGTTCGACATCGGTCTTAGTAATATTTTTCTGGATATGTCTCCGCAGGCAAGGGAAACAAAAGCAAAAATAAACAAATGTGACTACCTCAACTAAAAAGCTTTTGCACAGCAATGAAAACTAACAAAACAAAACACCCATCTATTGAATTGGAGAAGATATTTTCAAACAATATATCTGATAAAGGGTTAATATCTAAAATATACAAATAATTCATACAACTCAATATCAAAAAACCCCAAACAACCAGAATAAAAGACGGACAGAGGAGCTGAATAGACATTTTTCCAAAGAAGACATACAGATGGACAACAGGAACCTGAAATTCTATTCAATATCACTAACCATCAGGGAAATGCAAATCAAAACCACAGTGAGATATCACTTAATACCTGTCAGAATGGCTATTATCAAAAAGACAACAAATAACAAGTGTTGGCGAGGATATTGAGAAAAGGGAACCCTCGTGTACTGTTGGTGAGAATGTAAGTTGATGCAGCTACTATGGAAAACAGTGTGAAGATTCTTCAAAAATTTAAAAATAGTACTACCATATGATCCAGCAATTCCACTCCTGGATATTTATCTGAAGAGAACAAAAACAGTAATTTGAAAAGATATACACATCCCTATGTTCATTGCACCATTACAATAACCAAGATCTGGAAGCAACCTAAGTGCCCATCAATGGATGAATGGATAAAGAAGATGTAGTATATATATAAAATGGAATATTACTCAGCCATAATAAAGAATGAAATAATGCCATTTGCCGCTACATGGATGGACCTAGAGATTACCATACTAAGTGCAGTAAGTCAGAAAGAGAAAGAAAAATACTGTATGATTTCACTTATATGTGGAATCTAAAAAACAAAATAAATGAACAAACATGACAAAACAGAAACAGTTATACATGTAGAGAACAAACTGGTGGTTGCCAGAGGGAACGAAGCGTCCAGGAGGAAAGAAATTGGTGAGGGAGATTTAGAGGTACAAGCTTCCGTTTACAAAATAAATGTCATGGGTATGAAATGTAACAGTGTGGGGAATATAATCAATAACTATGTAATATCTTTGTATGGTGACATTGTAACTAGACTTATCTTGGTGATCATTTTGAAATTTCGAATCACTGTGTTGTGTAACAGAAACTAACATAGTGTTATAGGTCAACTACACTTTAAAAACAAACAAACTCATAGAAAAAGAGATCATATTTGTGGTTACCAGAGTCAGGGTGTGGAGGGAGGGGGAATTGGATGAAGGTAGTCAAAAGGTACAAGCTCCCAGTTATAAGATAAACAAGTACTGGAGATGTAATGTACAGCATGATAAATATGGAGATGTAATGTACAGCATGATAAATATAATTAACACTGCTGTGTGTTATATATGGAAGTTGTTAAGAGAGTAGATCCTGAGTTCCCATCACAAGGAAAAAATATTTTTTCTATTTCTTTAATCTCGTATTTATATGACATGATGGATATTCACTAAACTTACTATGATAATCCTTTCGTGATGTATGTAAGCCAAGTCTTTATGCTGTATACCTTAAACTTATATCGTGCTGGAGAGTCAAGGAAGGAGCTGGAGAAAGGAATTTTTCAACATATATATATATATATATATATATATATATATATATATATATATATATATAGCATCCTGGTAGAACCCCCACATGACCTGTATAAGAAATTGAAATCCTGCCCAGGTTTTCAGATTGCCCTCTAGGTAGCAAACAGATGAAGCAGAGTAGAATAGCTTTTCAAGGCCTGTGAAAACCAAACTGTCATTTGAAACTTAGCCCACAAAAGTGGGCTATAACCAGAGGGCTAAATCTAAACTGCTTGCTAGAATATAAGATGTAAATATGATCTGGACACTCAGAACATAACACCTGCATGTCCAGGTTACAATCATAAATCACTTATCATATGAAGAATCAGAAAAACCTTGAATGAAAAAATACAATTAACAGATGCCAACATGCACATGAAGCAAATTAATTTGTTCTTTCTAATCAAGTATCTGTTCAAATATCATGTCAAAGAAGCCTTCCCTGATCACCTATAATCAGTAGCACCCTAGTTGTCACTCTAACCACTCAATATGATCAATAAAGTCCCAAGTAGATAATAGAAGGCCCATACTCAAGAGCAGATTCTGTACCAACAGAGCATAGTGTTAAAGAAAATGTATTCTGACACTTGTTAAAATGGTGAGGAAGACTATTCAAAATTATTGCAGTAAGAGTATTGCAATAGGAGAGAGAGAGAGTGGGCTCATCTCTGACTATAAGAAGGACACGTGGGAATAGCCAAGGAGAAGGGTGAGAGGATCAGTGGATAGAAAATTACTAAGAGGCAGTATCAAAGTAGGGGCATTCTTGCTAAACAGACCTAACAGGATTCTTGCTAATGGCAGGCCAAGGACTTATACATCAAATGTGGGGGATGAGGAATTTGATCAGATATCAAGTGTGGGGGGATTCTCTCTAAACTGACTTAGCAGGATTCTTGCTAAAATTGGGCCAGGCAGGCCAAAGACAGGACTGGGGCCAAGGTCAAGGCATAGTTGAAAAGAGGGCTCAGAGGAACCTGACTAAGTTTGGCCAAGGGGAGAGTCTTTGTCAGTAACTCCCTTCATTTTGAGAGCCTGCTGAAGTTAGTTCTTAGGTCATAAGGAAATGATCAAAGGTAGGAACCCCAGAAGATAAAGTATTCTTCCATTGGCCTGCACACAGTGGTCAGTGCATTTGTGAAATAGACAGAGCGTAATGAACATTGTCCATCAATAGTAGGAACAAACTGAGAGACATGGTAAATAAACAAGGGGTTGACTTGCAGAAGAAGAAAGACTTCCGTGATAAAACAGGTAGCAGTGGAAGGTGTGAAAGGGGATGGAAAAGCAACTGTGGGGCAAATAATAAACTACAGGTGGTCACAACCTCTAATATGATGTCATGCATAGAGAAGCAGGCTTGAGTAAGTCAGAAATAAAAATTGTGACAATGCCTGTGATAAGTGGAATCATTGGTCCCAGTGCACAATACTGCCATCTGTAATCATAATTCATAGAGTGCATAGAGTCCCCAGATAGAGGAGGTTGATTAAAGTTAGGGCCCAGCATTAACCTTCTGCCCCACCCCAACCCCTACCACCAGTTGAAGGTGGGTGGGTTTTGTGAGATTTCCTGTGTCAACCTGAAATGCAGAAAGGAGCTGCCTGGCTAGGACAAAACACCTCAGTGTCCTCATTGTCTTCTTCCCACTTGATCATGGTGTATGATCCTTTTAATGTATCGTTGGATTTGGTTTGCTAATATTTTGTTGAGAATTTTTGCATCTATGTTCATCAGTGATATTGGCCTGTAAATTTTTTTCGTGTGATATCTTTGTCTGGTGTTGGTATCAGGGTGATGCTGGTCTCATAGAATGAGTTTGGAAGTGTTCTTTCCTCTTGTTTTTTGGGAAGAGTTTGAGAAAGATTGGTATTCATTTTCCTTTAAATGTTTGGTAGAATTCACCAGTAAAACCATTTGGTCCTGGACTTATATTCATTGGGAGGTTTTTGATTACTGACCTGACTCAATCTCCGTACTAGTAAATAGTCTGTTCAGATTTTCTATTTCTTCATGATTCAGTCTTAGAAGGGTGTATGTTTATAGGAATTTGTCCATTTCTTCTAGCTTGTCCAATTTGTTGGTGTATAATTGTAGTCTTTTATGATCTTTTGTATTTCTCTGTTATTGGTTGTAACATCTCTTTCATTTCTGATTTTATTTATTTGAGTCCTCTCTCTGTTTTTCTTGGTGAGTATAGGTAAATGTTTTAAATTTTGTTTATCTTTTAAAAAACCAACTCTTTGTTTCATTGATCTTTTCTATTACCTTTTTAGTCTCTTTTATTTCTGCTCTGATCTTTGTTTCCTTCTACTAACTTTGGGCTTACTTTCCTTCTTTATCTAGGCCCTTGAGGTATAAAGTTAGGTTGTTCATTTGAGACCTTTCTTGTTTCTTTAGGTAGATGTTTACCACTAAGAATGTCCCTCTTAAAACTGCTTTTGCTGCATCCAATAAGTTTTGGTATGTTGTATTTCCATTTTCATTTGTCTCAAGGTATTTTTTGACTTCTCTTTTGTTTCTTCTTTGATCCATTGGTTGTTCAGTAGCATGTTGTTTAATCTCCATATATTTGTGAGTTTTCCAGTTTTCTTCTCATAACTGATTTCTAGTTTTATACCATCTTGGTCATAAAAGATGCTTAATATAATTTCAATTTTCTTAAATTAATTAAGACTTTTTTTGTGGTCTAACATATGATCTATCTTGGAGAATGTTCCATGTGTGCATGAGAAGAATGTGTATTATGTTACTTTTGGATGGATTGTCTGTATATGTCTTTTAAGTCCATCTGGTCTAATGTGTGGTTTAAGACCAATGTTTCCTTATTGGTTTTCTGTCTGAATGATTTATCCATTGATTAAAGTGGGGTATTAAAGTCTCATACTATGATTATATTGTTTTCTATTTCTCCTTTTAGGTCTGGTAATATTTGCTTTATATATTTAGGTGCTCCTGTACTGGGTGCATCAGCTGTTATTTCTTTAAATAAGCTCTCTAGGGACTTCCCTGGTGTTCCAGTGGTTAAGAATCCACCTTCGAATGCAGGGGACATGGGTTCGATCCCTGGTCAGGGAACTAAGATCCCACATGCCGCAGGGCAACTAAGCCCACGTGCTCTAGAGCCCACATGCTACAACTTGAGAGCCTGTGCACCACAACGAGGAGGAGGCCACATGCTGCAACGAAAGATCCCGAATTCCACAACGAAAATCCCATGTGCCACAACTAAGACCCGATGCAGCCAAATAAATAAATATTAAAAAAAAAAAACAAGCTCTCTACCCTTTCTCCCTTTCTTCTTCTCAGATTCCCTTTCTCCCTTTCTTCTTCTCAGATTCCAGTGATGCATATATTTCTGTTTATGGTATCCCATAAGTCCCATATGTTTATTTCTTTCATTTTCATTCATTTTTCTTTTTGCCTCTCTGATTGAATAAGTTCAATTGACCTGTCTTCTAGATCACTGATTCTCTCTTCTGCTTGTTCAAGTCTGGTGTCAAAGCTCTCTATTGAATTCTTTAGGTCAGTCATTGTATTCATCAGTTCCTAAATTTCTGTTTCTTTTTAATGTTTTCTATCTCTTTGTTGAACTTCTCATTTTATTCTTGTATTGTTTTCCTGATATAGGCATACCTTGTTTTATTGCGCTTTACTTTATTGTGCTTTGCAGATGTGGCTGTGATAATAAAGATAATGGTGATGATGATGATGATTTTGATGGTGATAATTACGGAGATGATGGAGATGATGGAGATTGTGATGATGACTATGCTGGTAATGGTAAGGATGAGGATGGTGAGGATGATACATATGAAGATGATGGTGATTGACGATGATAGTGATGAAAATGGTAATAATACAGATGATAAATATGGTCATGATTCCAGTAATGATAATGATGGTGATAATGAAGATGATGATAAAAGTGATGATGATGGTGATTAAGAAAATGGTGATGGTGCTGATGATGCAAGTGACAATTATGGTGGTTTAGATGGTAAAGATGATTATAATGTTGGATTATTTGCTTGGGCTGCTGTAACAAAATGCTACAGACTGGATAGCTTGAACAACATAAATTTATTTTCTAATAGTTCTGGAGGCTGGAAGTCTAAGATCAAAGTGCCAGCAGGGTTGGTTTATTGTGAGGACTCTCTCCTCAACTCGCAGACGGCACCTTCTCATTGTGTCTCACATGATCTTTTCTTTGTGCATGACAGGGAAAAGTGAGATCTAGTGTCTCTTCCTCTTCTTATAAGGACACAAATCCAATAGGAATAGAGCCCCAACTTTATGACTTCGTTTGACTTTAATTACCTCCTTAAAGGCCCTATCTCCAAATGCAATCACATTTGAGTTTAGGGCTTCAGCATATGTATTTGGGGGACAAAATTCAGTTCATAACAGATGGTGACAATGATAATGAAGATGATGGTGTGGGGCAATGATGATGAGGATGGTGATGGTTCTGATGAAGATGATGGTGATGTTGATGATCATGATAATGATGCTGCTGATGCTTATGTGAATGATGATGGTGATCTGCTGCTGCTGATGGTGATGAAGATGATGACTGATTATTACGAAGATTCTTTTGATGATGAAGAAGATGATAATATTGATAATTGTGATGGTGATGGTAATAATGATGATGAAGATGATGTTTATGGTTATGGTGGTGATGATGATAGCTATGGTGATGATGATGATATTGATTTTCATGGTGATAGTGATGATGATGGCAATGGGGACAGGGAGGGAGGGATGAATATTTGGAGCACATTAGATTTTTAGGGCAGTGAAACTATTCTGTATGATACTGTAAGGGCGAATAATACTATGGATTTTTCAAAATCAATAGAATTTACAACACAAGAGTGAACTCTCATGTACATGAATTTGAATGTATCAATATTGCCTCACCAATTATAACAAATGTACCACACTGTTATAAAACGTTAATAATAAGGGTACCTGTGTGTGTATGTGTGGGGGGGGGGCATGTTGGGATATATGAGAATTCTGTGCTTCTCACTAAATTTTTAGGTAAAACTAAAACTGCTCTAAAATGTAAATAGTGTTAGTTAAAAAAAAGCCAACCATCCTAAAAATGAGCCAGAAAGAAAAAATAGATCAACAATAAAGGAATTAGAGTTAGACTGATATCCAACTTTTCAATAGTATTCTGGATACAAGAAAGCAATGGAGCTATCATTTTTTAATATTGAGGAAAAGAATTTTGAGCCTAAACTTTTTACCTAGCTAAATTGTTATTCAAATGTGAAGGAATGATAAAAATATTCTTTGGGATACTAGGCCTTACAGGGTCTGCTACACAAGAACCCACATTGAAAACTTGATCTTTGAAGCCCTCAAATGAGAATAGAAAAAAATCCAAATGATAGTTCTAGAAATATAGCAAGTTAAGAGGATCAAATTTCTTCGCTAAGTTTATTTATATCTTAAAAAGAAAATAAAAATAATTCCAGGACTAACGGGAAGGAAAAATTGAATGTATATTTATCATAACCCGTAACTAAAATTATAGACAATGTTAACATAATGGAGATGAGATGTGACCAAATTAATTTGAGAACATGCTGAACTTCTTATTTTATTAGGGAGAAGTTATAGGTATTAATACCTTTAAGAAATTAAGAAAAATAAACATGCACATGATTCTTAAGGGCAAAAACCATAGAACATTTAAAAATCATAACTTTTAAAACAATATGGAGAGGAAAACACTGTCCAATAGAAAGCACTTAGTGGATACAGGAGAAACAAGAAGAAAATCTGTAGTATAATCTGATTCCAGGCATTTCATAAAAGCTCATCCATCAATGTAAATTCATTTAGTTCAACAGCAAGAAAATCATATTTCCTCTTCTTTCAGATACCATTTTACCAAACAACGAGTTGTCCAGTCCCCAAGGTTTTAATATTTTATAAGGCTGGCTATGCTTAGCAATAAAGCAATTAGTGCATATGTAGCTGATATCCAAATTATGGCATCCATAATTTGTCTGTGCTCTGGTTTTGCTCCGAACAGTCTTGTGGTCTGGTCATAAAGAAACAAAGAGAGACATATACATATGCTCTGTGTGTGTGTGTGTGTGTGTGTGTGTGTTTAGTTGCTAAGGATAAGTATGAACATTTTTACCCTTAGCTTGTTGAAAAGGAAAAAAAAGGAACTCAAAAATAGTCCGGTGACTACTCTCCTTTTGTCACTAGAGGGAGCTCATGATTCACTTTTACTCGACTGAAAAATAATTGCAACTTTTCAAAGTGGACCTGTTTTTTCCATCCTTCCTACTCTGAGCCAATATTTTCTTTCCAGGGAATCCCGGTCCTTCTGCTTGGTCCAGAGGCTCTGGAAGTCTAGATATGCTTGAGAGGATTAATCTGTGCTGGAGGACATAATGGAAGCTAACAAAATTTACATTCCTTCATATGTTCATTAGTCACGAGAGTTAATGACTATGCTGTAGTTATGTAACAGGGAAGAGCCAATTTTGACTCCATGTTGGATCTATTCCTTTGACTTTAACCTTTGCTTTTTGTTGCTTTTGTTATTATAATCATATATAATGGCCTGCCTCGGGGAACCCTGCCCCTCTGCCTGAATGTTAAAGTGCCTCTGTTTAGCTCACAGGGAGACAATCTGACCCTGTCCACCTGTGAATGGCTGCAGAAAAGAAGAAATTAACACATCCCCTCACCGAGGCTGGCCATTCCAGCAAGACTGATGACCCTTTTTACTTTACTTCCTCACCGCCTCTCCCTCTCTGTTCTATAAAATATACTGGCATCCAGACCCCAATAAGATGTTTTTTGGGGACTCTAGTCCACCATCTTCTCGATCTGCTGGCTTTCCGAATAAAGTCGTATTCCTTGCCTCAGCACCTCGTCTCCTATTTACTGGCCTGTCATGCGGCGAGCAGAGTGAGCTTGGACTCGGTAACAGAGTCCTGCTAAACTTGTAGCAATGGTAGTGCTATCTGGCTACCTGAGCTACAGAGGCCCCATTCTCCTCACACAACACACACACACACACACACACACACACACACAGAGTTATTTCTGTAGGAGCTTGGAATTAGCGAGGCAGCCAGTGGAGAAGAAAACTTGCTTTTTTCCAATTACTGCCCCCAAAATGCTTCAGTTCGAAATATTTCAGTTCAGCATCTGTCGAAGTTTAGTCATCTTCTAAATGTAGTGGGAAAGCAAAGACTGATTCTTTTTTAAATAAAGATTTTGTAATTGTAAAATGATTATTTCTTTATTAGAGGGTATTATTTGATTGTCTAGATGTAGCCATGTCTAGAAAATAAAGAACATAGGACGGTCCAAAAGAAACATTCATGACATTCAAATTAAGAATATAAATTACAGGGCTTCCCTGGTGGCACAATTGTTGAGAACCTGCCTGCTAATGCAGGGGACACGGGTTCGAGCCCTGGTCCGGGAGGATCCCACATGCCGCGGAGCAACTAGGCCCGTGAGCCACAACTACTGAGCCTGCGCGTCTGGAGCCTGTGCTCCGCAACAAGAGAGGCCGCAATAGTGAGAGACCCGCACACCGCGATGAAGAGTGGCCCCCGCTTGCCACAACTAGAGAAAGCTCTCACACAGAAACGAAGACCCAACACAGCAAAAATAAATTAATTAATTAATAAAACAAAGGACTAGTCTTTGCCAAAGAATGATTGAAGTTAAAAAAAAAAAGAATATAAATTAGAATTCAGTTAAGGGGACAGAATTTCACATGCAGAACTGGTCTGAGACTCAGGAAGTACAAGGCAGCCTTGACCCTTTACCAGTAATGCACTTTGGGACACAGAAAATTTACATTTAGGTGAGGCTAGAACCTGAGATAATATGGAATGGGGCAGATGCTGGAGGAAAGCCCCAGCTTCAGGTGATAAAAATAAGCCCAGTGGGAAGGCAGAGGTTCAGAAGCCTGCCTTGTTTCTAACATCAGAGGGAGGGTACCGAAGGGTGGGCTTGTATGGGAGTGCATGTGGTATTAGCTGGTAGGGGAGTAAGCAGTTTTTTAGACAATACTTGACTACCTCCTCTGTATCTCAAGACTTAGAAACAATCATGTCAATATAGCACCTTAAAAATATTGTTGAAAAACAATCACTTTTGGAGAATGCTTTTCTCTTGTTCTTTCCTTATTCAGAACAGGCAGTGACAGATAGGTGTAGTCAAGGCCAAGCCTGCATATACATTAGAATCTCCTCTGGTGCTTTAAAAATATAACCATTTTGGAAAATTCTTTGGTAGTATATCTAAAGTTGAACATATACATACAAAGCAATTTCACTTTTAGGTATAAAGCAGTGTCTCCCAACCTTGTTTCATTATCATCCTCCAAGAGCCTTTTTAGACAATTTGTCCTTATCATGCCCACCCCACCATGAAATTTTAATACTCCAGATATAGTGTATATTGGTTTATTATGAACTGGGGCCTTTTAGAGGGCCACAAATCACTATAATATCTAAGATTTTTTCGCCTCCCCAGGAACCAGTCTTTATCCTCTTGAGGGTGCTATTGCTTTGCTAGATAATGCATGGTTTCAAGCCTAGAAATAAGGGCCTATGTTCATCAAAAAGCATGTATAAGAATGTTCTTAGCAGCTTTATTCATATTTGCCCCAAACTGTGCATCAACCAGTGAATGGTTAAAAGTATTGTGAGGGAATTCCCTGGCGGCCCACTGGTTAGGACTCCGTGCTTTCACTGCCAGGGGCCCGGGGTTCAACCCCTGGTCGGGAAAACTAGGGCCCTGCAAGCTGCGGCACAGCCAAAAAAAAAAAAAAAAAAAGTATTGTGGTACATCCATACAACTAAACTACTACACAGCAAAAAAAAAAAAGAAAAAAGGAAATGGACCACTGATTCACACAACTGTACATTTGTTTTATGCATTTTTTCTATGTATGTTATAAAACATATATTGATGACCATCTCCCCCCTCCTCTCAGATAGACAATTGAATCAGAGTCTCTGGGAGTGGGGTCTGGGCAGTGCCAATTTTGAAAAGCTCCTCAGGCAATTTTAATGTGCACGTTAAATGTAAGAGACACTGAGGTGGTGGCAGAAGCATGGATTTTAGAACCAGAGAATCATGGGTTCAATTCCTGCCATTTACTAGTTGTTGTGTCTCTGAGACAGTTTTCTCATGTGTAAAAAGGGCATGAGCATGCTCTTTATCTCATAGGGCTGTTGTGTGGATTAAATGGCATGTCAAAGTAGAAATCCCAGAATACAGGAAGTGCTTCATAAATGCTAGTTTCCAACCTCTTTATACCTTTTCACTACTCTGAGTACTAGGAAGAGCTTAATAACTATTGCAACTACCGTGGCCCCAGGAATCTTGCCCCAAGTTAGAAGTGCTCATGTATGCACATAATTGCTTGAATTATTAAATGTGGGTGTTGTGCTGCAGCCCCTTCAGCCCCTTCCCGAACAGATATCGTATATAGAATATTTTCATTAGTGATTTACTTTGTGGGCTAGTGTTATTTTTCCCCGCTGCCATTCCTACTTATTCTCTATCTCTTGCCATTCTATTTTCTAACCTTTGCCCCATGATGAAATCAGGTGAGGACTAGTATCAAGCACTTAAGCTTGTCAGATATAGGTCAGATGTACTCATCCATAGTAACTTTCCTTCTATTGCTCCTTCAAATTAGACCAAGAAACCTCTTTCCTCTAGACTCTCTCTCCATGGACTCTCAGCACATAGTTTTTCAGAATATTTTTCAGAACATTTGGCATTATTTTAGTTTAAACTTTTTTTGTCTTTTTTTTAAACATCACCCCCATGATCTGATAGGTTGGGACATATCTTAGTATTATTTCTACTTCTGGGAATGGGATTTCTGACTTTTCCCAGAGCTAGAAATAATATAATCTCAGACTTGAAATTTTCCTAAAGATCACATAGCCTAACTTCCCTATGTGGTATGTGAAATCCCATTACAATATTCCTGCTAAGTAGTTATTGAGTTTCTGCTGGCACACCTTCAGTGATAGGCTGTTTACTACCTCCCAAAGGTGGCCCACATCATTTTCTTTGTCGGGCTCTGACTGTTGGAAGTGATTTGATAGTCTCTGGGGACCTTCTACCTCTAGGATTCTATGATTATTATGGTTTTATTATTCTCTGAGGCAGTGCTTCTTAAAGCATGGCCTGTGGACCCCCTGCATCTGGATCATCTGGGAGTGCTTGTGACAGATGCAGATTTTTAAACCTCCCCCAAAGTTTGTGAGGCTACTAGCCATTTGTGCCCCTCTTCATATTTATATAGGGTACAGATGCTGATATCACCTTTCCCTTGAATTGACCTTGATGTTTTAACTGGTCAATCTAATCTGGATGTGCTTGAGAAGGGGGAGTACAGGAAGGGACAGATTATGATTTGCTCCAAACTTAGAGCCTCTAAGACAACCATGCCCTTTCATTTTTCCGGGAGTATTATATCCTGCCCTATGTTTGGTGGCTATGTTCAGGGCCTGGCCCCAATTTTCTTTGCTCTGGCTGTACTCTTCTCACAGTGGTTCTAACCCTCCTTCCTGGGATAGTATGAAGGCAGCATATGCTCTCAGGCCTCTCTGGAAGTTTTTGTTTTAATAATTGACTAGAGAGAAATGCCTCTTTTGACTCATGATTTATGCAATTATTCAAGCACTAGTGTTTAGCAGCACAAAAATGAACCCAGGGTTAATTTATACACCATTAGCTTTGAATCCATTTATATGTATGCTGCTCCAGATGTGTATGCTGTATGATATAACTGAGTCTTGGGAACCAACATTTATAAAGAGTTACTAAATTACTCATTGACAGTTTTTAAATAGTTTAAGTTTCTTTACTCAACAAAGCATCTTATTGTCAAAATAAAATGATAGGGGTGAGGGGTGGTTTATTTTCACAGTGATTCTTGAAAGGAATATAGAATTTATAAAATATTTGTCACACTCAACTGAAGTTGGTCATCCGCACTCAGGAAATAGCTTGTCAGGTCCCAACCCTAATGCCAAACATGCCAGAAGAAGGCAATAGTGAATAACCTGTCTGCAGCAGCAGGTAGAATAGAAGCCATGGCTGTGTGGATATCCTCCTATTCATATATATATATTTAAAGATGTATTTCATTTTATTTATTTAATTAATTTATTTATTTGGCCGTGCTGCGCAGCATGTGGGATCTTAGTTCCCTGACCAGGGATCGAACCCAGGCCCTTGGCAGTTAGAACACGGAGTCCTAACCAGTGGACCACCAGGGAATTTCCCTCCTATTCATCTTAAATTGCTAGTTGGAAAGGCAGCAGGGTGCTGATAAAGTCCTGAGCCAGACCCAGTTGTTGACATGAAACAGCTCAGGACAGTTCCTCTCCCATGCCTTCCCTCCATTGACACA
The DNA here is from genome assembly GCF_963455315.2 of Globicephala melas. NCBI lineage: Eukaryota > Metazoa > Chordata > Mammalia > Artiodactyla > Delphinidae > Globicephala > Globicephala melas. The sequence goes on along the minus strand of NC_083335.1, from coordinate 30,112,054 downwards.
GCCCAGCCAATGTACAGACATAGTTCCAGGAACTGGAGCTTTGAAAAGCACATATCTCTGCTTAGGTAAACTTGAGGATCAGATGACTTGGGAGGCCACTTCAGTTGCTTCTGCCTGAAGAAGAGACATGTGATTTTTATTAGATGGGAAAACATAAAATGGGGGATTTTCAGAACTCATTTTTCTGTTCAGATTTAAATTTCTCACATCAATCAAATTGCTAAAAAGGGAACGAATTCTGACAATTTAGTTAGCATTAAGATTTGAACTCTCTAGTTTGATCAAACTACAGAAAATCTAATTAGCAAGCTTGGTGATTTGGTCGTGGCCTAAATTTAACATGAAAAGCATTTAGCTTTAATAGGCTGCATATTTCAGCTTGAATTATCCATCTAGATCTAAATATATTCAGGAACATTTGCGAGAATATTTACAGATACTTGTAAAAAAATGTTTCCCTATGGCTTCAATGTAATTGATTGGCTTTGTAAAGTGACTGGTGATATTTGAGAATTTTGAAGACTCGTGGGGATTTATAATATCTGAATAGAGATTAAATCAAAAATTTTGGAATAGAGATTTGAAAATGCAAAAAGAAAGATTTCATGGTTACTAGAGTGATTAATTTGATTTGTTTAAAAAGAGCATTTTAAGGTATTAATACAAAGATATGTCAACAGGGAGTTTTTGCTCAGATGCAATTCTTGAAATCTTAAGGGTATTAAATAACTCAGAGTAAAAGAACATCACAGTGTGATCTAATCAAACATTGTAACGGGCAGTCAGGTGGATGAATGTACTGGCTTTAAAAAGTACTGGCAAAAATATTCATGTGATTTATGGAAATAGTAGATATGACTATTTGGCAGTAGAATGCCTAATTTTTTTTTTTTAACAGAAACACCTTCTGAAAATACTTATGTTACAGTTAGGAGCACATAAATAAGTGTAGGAAGGCAAGCCACACCCAAGGTAATGCAGAAATGATAAGCTAGCACATTCTGAAGGGCTGAGTCACTAGACTGGATTTTTGTCAGTGTGTGACAGGTAGCTTGTGCATACTGTGGGCTGATGAGGCTCACCTGTGTTGTAAGAGGAATAGTCCAGGGCCTCTTTATTAGAGATAATTATAGATAATATATATAGATAATAAATGGCTGCATAACAATGATAAACTTCCCTCCCTAGACATATACCACATTCTCATTCTGGGCAGGGCTTATAGCATATTTGGACAGTGCACAGTAGCCTAAGAACAGGCAGGAAGGGAGCAGAGTGTACTTCTTGACCCATTCACTGAAAAGGAAAGGAGAGGTCTAAATTAGGCTATTCATTGGCAAGAAGGTGTTGATTTTGGAGGTAGGGTATGGGGGGGGAATGTGTAGTAAAGGGAGCAGAAGCACAACTATTTAAATTTGTTCCAGGCTCAAAAGGAGGCTTTTGAGTGAGGTTAGAAGTGATTTTGATCAGCAGAGCCTGTGATTTAACAATTATTTTGCTACTCTGGGAAACTTTTCTCACCTTGCTTGGGGAGCCTGATTGGCTCATTCTATTAAAGTAGCAGCTGTAAATAGCAGCAAGAATGAACAAGATGAGGCAACGCAGGCAGAGCAGTGGCAGAAGAGTCCCTGAGGCATGGTGGCTGGGGCACGGTTTGCAGTGACTTTCTTTGTAAGATGGTAGAGGATTGGCAAATGAAAGAGAAATTCTTGGTGACATAATGTAGCCTACTCACCCTAAAAGGACCCATCAGCATCTAGTCATGTAGCACTTCAATTATGCAAAGTACAGTCTAACTTAACTCATGATAAAGTAACACGAAGGTGACCAGAGGTATAAATTCTTATAAAGCCTCAATTACCTCCCACATGTACATAACTGAAACAAAAGCTCCTAATTAAGATATAAACTTGACATTAGTGTAAAAAAGAAATCATAGCATCATCAATTTTTAGTCTCTTCTATTCCCTAATTAACTTTTGATTCATTTGTTCCTTCATTTTTTATTTATCCAATATTAATTAAGCATCTACTATGTAGTAAATAATGTACTAGGCACTAGAGATGCAGAAATAAATATCAATCAATCAATCCCTGCCTTTGGGACTTTACAGTCTGATAGAAGAATCATATAAGTAAATCAATATTCTTAAGTCAGTGTGATAAGGTGCTAGAATAAAGATACACAGAGTACTGAGGGTGCAGAAAAGCAGGAGGAAAAATAATTTTCCCTTTACCCTTTTAGATTCTTGACTGAGACCCCCCTGAAATAAAAAGACAGATTATCAGGAGAAAAACAAGCATAAGTTTAATAACATACGTACCTCTTTTATGCATGGGAAGTACCCAGGGAAACTAACTCCTTGAAATGACCCAAGCCATTACATTAAATACCATCTCCAGCTAAAGACAGAAGAAGATGTTGGGGGATGGGGGAGCCAGTTACAGCGGGCTATTGGGAAGAACACAGTAAACAAGAGTAAGGTTGTTATGCAGATTAGGTCATTGCCTTCTCCATTGATAAGAGCTTCCAGAGACTTAGTCATCCTCCTTTTCCTGGGACAGAGGAGGAGACACCCTTAAAAATGGAAATTTCCCTTATAAATGTAAATGTCTCTTACAAATGAATAACTTCTACTCAGTTTTCAGAGCTTTCCCGGTGTCTCCTGTTTCTTAAAAATAATCAACTTAAAACAATCCTTAGGATAAAGAGATGTATTTTGGGGTGGCAATTTCTGCTCCCCTTCAAGAGTCAGGGAAATCTTGGAGGAGCTCATGTTTGAGTTAAGTTTGGTAGAACTGATAAACTTAGTTCTACCAAACTTAACTCTAAAGTAAAGGTTTAGAGTTAGCCAGCAGACAACGGGGGAAAAAAAAATAGATTAGGAATATGGACTAACTCTAAGCAGAGGGAACAGCATGAGTGAAAGTACAGATATGAAACAGTGCAATACATTCAGGAAAGTGCAAGCAGTTCCGTATGGCTAATGCATAGAGGGCACGTGGAGAAGAGGCACGAAGTGGAACTAGCAGTGGTGGTAAGGACTGGTTCAGGAAGGGCCTGCACTCTAAATTACTGTTTTACCTTTATTCCGAAATTTACAGGGTAGTCATTGAAGGGAAGTGATATGATCAGATTTATATTTCAGAAATTTCAAGTAGGAACTTTATGGGAGAACAGATTCCCCAGGGCCAAATTACAATTAGGTTTCACAAGATGATCTTGTTTCTCCTATTGCCAAGATGGTATCTTCACTGTTTCTCCCTTGTACTGCTTACATTTAAGATCTGGAATTTTAGGACTTGGGTGAGGAAGAGAAGGATGGACCTTCAGAATGACTCATACATCTCTGGCTTGAGAGAGTGGGTAGATATTGATGTCATTAATGGAGAGGGAAGTCAGAACTGGAGAGAGAGGAATTCAGTTCGAGACATGTGGAATTTGCAGTGTCTTTAGACACTAATATGAGGTTATGGTAAAACAAAAGGAAACACAAAAACAAAAAACTTGAGTATTGGAATTGAGCATTTTTGAAGGTAGTGTAGCCGAAATTTGGCCTCTGTATTCCAGTACTGAATTGAATCTTAGAGGCAGAGTTTTGGGTGAAGTAGAAAAGAAAAGCTTTATTGCTTTGCCAGGCAAAGGGGGCCACAGCAGGATAATGCCCTCAAAACTGTGTGTCCCGAACTGGAGGGGGTAGTGAGGGATTTTATAATAATAGTTCAAAGAGGGCGTGATCAGCTTGTGGACATTCTTCTGATTGGTTGGTGGTGAGGTCATCAAGAGTCAGCATCATCAACCTTCTGGTTCCAACCGGTCTGGGGTCTCCGTGCATATAGGAAGCCTAGAGTTAACTTCTTTCATCTGGTGGGGGTTTCAGTATCTGCAAAACAGCTCGAAGATACTGTTGTGTGTATCCCTTGAGGTGGAACCGGGATCCTGTCCCTAAGGCTGCACTATTGTTTCTTGATTTCTCCTCCTTCGTTTCTGCATCCCCCTTCCTTCCCTGATTAGCAACTGTTTGAACCTACCCTTTCGAACTCAGGGAGGGTCATGGAGGCTGGTTGAAGCCTATTTCCTGTAATCAAAAAACAGGGGACACAGAAAAATTTTCGTGCCCAGGAGCCCCACAGGGCCCTGCTCAGTTTTGGTAGGAGATTTCTGTTGCTGAAGGGTGGGTTGCCAAAGTGGAGGTGGGACTTATTGAAGCTGAGCAAATCCAGCAACTGTGAGACCAAGGAGTTAAAGTCATCCTGGTTAACGACAGAATTGAAGTGGAAAAGGACACAGTGAAACTCAAAGTTCTCCATTAACTTGGAGGAGCTTGATTAAGTAACAGTAACACAGAGGGATAGAGCAGGGAGTCACAAACGCATATCCTTCAGAAGCCAGACTAGCAATGTAAACGAATTAAAGAAAGCAAACTTAGGGCTTCCCTGGTGGCGCAGTGGTTGGGAGTCCGCCTGTCAATGAAGGGGACACGGGTTCGTGCCCCGGTCTGGGAGGATCCCACATGCCGCGGAGCAGCTGTGCCCGTGAGCCATGGCCGCTGAGCCTGCGCGTCCGGAGCCTGTTGCTCCGCAGCGGGAGAGGCCACAACAGTGAGAGGCCCGCGTACCGCAAAACAAACAAACAAAAAAAAAGAAGGCAAATTTAAGAGAGGACATCCCATCTAAAGGAGGCAGCTGCTACTCAACTCCAGGTGACAGTTGCCATTTGGGAAGATAGGTCTAAAATTGCTAGAAATTTCCATTTTTAAAAGAAAATTCAAATCCTTTAAAAAATATGAAATCTCCCATTTTTAAATATCAGCAACTAATTAAAAAAATACTGTGAGGGCCAAAGCACATCTTCAGTGTGAACCCAGCCCACAGACTGCCAGTGTGCACCTCTAGGATAGAAAGCAGTATATGCCCAGATGGCCTCAAAGCAAGACAGACTTGTAAACAATGGTGAATATCTCCTTCCTCCCTGGGCTGCGGCAGACATCACTAATTTAATCAGGTATACAGGGCTTCAGGAAGCGACTACCAATCAGTTGGATTTGGCATGCAAGATGAAACCTAATTTACCATAACGTTTCTATCATTTTCAAGAAAGTTTCTGAGTCTTTGAACTTGCTTTGGTCTTTGTAAAAAGAACAGGCATGCTGTATGTAATGTTCCAATCCAGTTTTGCCCTCACAGGATTTTCAGGTGGACTTTCTTGTTGAATGTGTGCTTTGTATGTGTTCAGAAACTTCTTCACACCAGTAACTGTGTGTTTTTAAAATTTCCAGTAATGTGCTCAGAGGTCCTGAGTGGGAACTAGTGTAACATTGAAGGTGAACAAACGAAACCTTTCATCTGTTCCCAGGTATGTCTGGCTTCTGGCAGCTTTTCCATTAATAGTTGAGAGCCTGTTTGCTGCCTGGAACACTGAAGGGTTGTTAAACAGCTCTCTGCCCTTTAGAAAGAGTGAGAGATGACTGGGAGGCTTCTAGACAGAGGCATGAATCGAAGTGCATGTTTAGCTATATGGTTTATTAACTCATTTACTGAAGTGTGTGCTTGTGTTCTGTTAAATCTTTTTAAGTTTAGGCATTCTTGCTATGGAATGATTTTCTTTTGGGTATTTAAATACCCAAATACTTCATTCATATTCAAATACCTCGTTTAGCACATTTCTAATTTCCTTTATAAGCAAAACATACTCTTTCTTTGAAGGAACTGTTTTCAGCTCTTCACCCCCACGCTCTTCACTTAGCCAGCTGTTTCCATTGACTCCGCTGCAAGCCCTCAGGCCAGATTCCCGTGGCAGGAGAGGAAGGAGAACAGCTGAAGCTGGAACTGCGAGCTGCCTTAGCTGCCAAAGTCCACTTGATTCTGACGCAATGCGGCTGCATTCTCCATTTGTAATTTGTTCCCGTTCTGCTTTTGGTTTTCAGCATCTACGCCGATCCCCTCACCCTCCAGGGTCCCCCTATCCCACCACCTCCCTGCTGGCCTCCTCCCCTTTCCTTAGGATCCTGAAGTAGATTACTTGCAAAGTAGATTACTTTGCCTGTTTTGCCATGACTCACTGCTTGTCCAGATCATGCTCACACTTGTTCCTAAGAGGCTGCTTGATCTGCTCGTGACCTGCCCTCCACCCATCCCCATCTCTGGCTCTGGATCCTGTTCTCGGTCTCTGGCTGCCTGCCTGACACATACTGCCTTACTGCCTGGTGTGTCATGGATTTGCTGATTTTCTGTGGCACCTGAAACAATACAAGCAGAAAAATCCATGACTCCTCTGTTTAACTGTGCTTCTCTAAAGTGTTCCTTCTTAGATATTACATGATCAAAAATCTCAAATTAAACTTGCCATGTAACCAGCAACCTGTACATTAATTAAATGCCAGAGTCCGGGTTATGATTGGTGAAAGTTAGAATACAGCAACTTTGCCTGGACATAGTGGGCATTCTTGTTTATGATGATTCCTAGATAAGTATCCATCTTCTAAGTTTGAGTGGGATATATGTATACCTGTGTGTTGTTGTAGCTGATATCTTGCATTAGGATATTAATGAGGCCTTTAAAGTCCCCGTTGATGAGAAGGTAGACCTTTAAGGAATGATGATGGCTCCTTAACAAATCTATAGGCTTCTGATAAATATGCTTAATTTTAATCTGCCACTGTTTTGTTTTCAGAAATAGCACATATTGTTATTTTCTGTTTACTTAAGAATTAAAATAGTCCCATCCTCATTAGATCATCTTGATTAGTTTGCTCTTTGTCTTCCTTGAGGTTGAATTAATTTTCATTTGTCCTGAATTTTAAGATATGTCAACACCATGCCAAATATTATAGATATCGTGAAATGTCAAAGTAATTTGCCGTTTCCATTCTTATTGTGCAATTGAGAAAATAGAATAGTAATAATAATGACTATAAAAATATAATATAGCTAACATGATTGAGTTCTTGCTATGCCCTAGACACTGCATTATAGGCTTTATTTGCATTATCTAATCTTCTCAACTGCCATTTAATGTGAGTTATAATGTTACCCACATTTTACAGTTGAGGAAACTGAAACACAGAGAGGTTTGCTAGTTTGCTCGAGGTTGCAAAGCTAAATTAGTACCAGATCTGGAATTTGAATTAGTATCAGGTTTGTAGGGATCCTAAAGTCTGAGCCCCTGAACATCAAGTACCATTTCTCTCATAGGGATAATTTTATGTTTTAAATGTTTTCTTTGCTTCTACATTTTCCCCCAAATTTGAGGCTCTACCTCTTTCTCCTCATCATGTGGTCATATTTCGATATACTACCTCTTCTTACTAAAATAATACATTCTTGCAAATGTATTATGAACTAAAGGAGTTGTACTAGAGGTTAAGAAATTAAGATCTGGAGCCAAAATGCCTGGGATCATATGCCAGTTCTGCCACTTAATAATCCGAGTGACTTCGAGAAAATTACTGGTCTCTTTGAGTCTCAGTTTCTTTAGCTATATAACTACTACTAGCATTTAGTACATTTGGTGGTTGTGAAGATTAAATGAGATAATACATATAAAGGATTTACAATAGTGCCTGCATATAGTAAGTGCTCAAAAATAACCTGATATATAATTTATAGACAACTTAAAAATTTCATGTTATAGTTATAGCCTAATTATTTTTCCTTTGTTTCCATTCATTTATCCGTACATACATACATGTATTCATCCACCCATCCATACATGTATTCATCCATCCTTATATCACTGATTCATTTTACAAACCCATGTTGGGTACTCTGAACAAGGTTTTCCCATCTTCAGAGAGTCAAACTCTATAAAATCTTCAGGAGTTCACCTCTTTTGGTGGAACTCCTTGTCGTACGAGAACTCTTTTATTAATTTCTGGAAGAAGGTTGGGGCTTTGCACAGACCAAATGGCAATATAGGACATATCAAAGAGTACATGGAAGGCCGTTTTCCACTTACCACCATTCTAGACACTGGCAAAGTTACAGACACTTCAGAGATCTAATTTTATGAAGACCACTAAAAATGCTATACAGGAGATAAGAAATCACCTGAAATGCTATCATTCTCAAATAGTAGCTTCATTATAATGTAGATAAAATTGAAAGAAGATGATCTTACCATGGCATGGTAATGGTTCTTAGGAACAGTTGATATCTATATACTAGTGAAAGGCCCTGGCCATGAAATAGGCCTATGGAATAGGCCTATTTGGCAAATATGTTGGTTCTGGCACCAGACGGGTTTTGTGGTCATACACGCAATTTAGAGAAATTCTTTAACCTTCGTGTATGAGAATATATCACCAAGATGCAAGGAGCCCTGTCCTAAGATGGCAAAAATGTTGGTGTCTGCTGGGAGATACTGTTTGTACTGGTTACAGATTTCTGATATGAGTAGCGAGTATGGGTTTTTCAGGAAATATCAATAATTGTGAGTCTCTGGCCAAAGAGGCTGAGAACTAAGAAGAAATAGAGGCAATTTGCAGTGGATAGCTTCAGCTTCTTTAAAGTAACACCAAGTCGAGCTCTATTAATGTAGTCTCATGGAACTGGTTTTGCTGACGTTCTTAGTAAGTGTCTAATACTCCTAATTGGATGTGCTGGATTAGGGCTTGTTTCACAAAGTTGCCAGATACCTCTATGGCTATTATCAACTCAATCTGAATAAACTCTATTAGGATATATAACACAATTACTTGTTGCCAAACATTATTTTTCACTTGTAGAAGAGTACACTGGAGAAGAGTCACCCCATACTTATTGTTGCACATACTGTTCCCTCTGCCTATAGTGCACTTCCTCCACTCTTTTCTTAGTCACCTCCTACTCATCTTTCAAACTCAGCTCAAACAGTTCTTCCTGAAAGAAATCACCCCTGACATTTACTGAAAGCTTACTTATGAGGTGGGGAGTATGCTAATCAGATATGTATTATCTGATTATTTTACCTACATTAAGAGGAGAGATTTGCTGAGAGGAATTAAGTAACTTGCCAAAAGTCACATAGCAAATAAGGGGTAGTGTTTGGTCTCTACCATAGGTTCATCCCATGCCACAGCCCACATTTTTTCTTTTTTCTTCTTCTTTTTTTTTAACCACAATTCCATATTGTACGGAAGCCAATTATGCTCATGAGCTTACTACAGCTTGTGGATGGAATTCTTTAGGTCAGGAGCCCAGTGATAGGAAGGAACAAAAGCCATTTTGAAATGAGTGATCAGAGAATTGTGGCTACAACTCTTGCCTTCTTCCAGATAAGCATGAGCCTAAAATGTTGATTTAGGCTAGGGTGCAGTGTTTTTAGAGTTTCTAAGCTGGATGGCAGTGAGGAATGACTTACCCACGGGCAATTACAAAAGAAAGCATCTCTTGCCTCCTGGCGAAATTAAAATTGAAAACCAGACAGATCAACCAATGTGTGTGTCAGTGCATAGAAGTGAGACACAGAGAGTGGATGCAGATGTTCATTCTTTTCTTCTTTCAGCAAGTATTTATTGTATTGTTCTAACTGTTGAGGATACAGAGGTATATGATACAGATGTACTGCTTCCCTTATGGAATATACATTTTAGTGAGGCAGTGGGACAGAAACTGAGGAAATCATTAAAAATTTGAAGTTTGAAAACTGTAGAGGAAATCAGGGGATAAGGGATTGTAGAGCAAATCCCTGAGCTACAACAACATGATTACAGGTAACGCTTATAGCTTTCTGCAGCTTTGACTATTGCCTAGGAAGGGAAACTGGTAAGGGTTCTAAATGGTTTTAGCAATAATAATCTTAGTTACCATTTATTGAGGTCTACTATGTAACAGGCACTGTTCTAGGCACCTCATATATATTATCTACCTGTGAGATCTACCTGTGAGATGGTGTTATCCCCATTTTACAGATAAATTGACCGTAGCTTAGACAGGTTGAATAGTGGCCCGAGATCAAATTACTTCAAATGGCAGGCTTGGGATTCACACATGGATTTTTGATTCAAAAGTCAAATTCTTTCAGAGATGAGGTGCTGACTTTCTAAACATGTAAAGAAAGAAATTCCAGTGCAAATGAAAAGATGTTGAACATTGTTAGTCATCAAGGAAATGAAAATTAAAATTATAATGAGATAATACTTTGCATTCATTGGTATGGCAAAAGTTAAAAATCTGACCATACCAAGCGTTGTCCGGGATATAGAGCAATTGGGGCACTCCTACTCTGCTGGTGGAAATGTACAATGGAGCAAACACTATAAATAGTTTGGCAGTTTCTTATAAAATTAAACATATAGGTACCATGTGACCCAGCAATTTGATTCCTAGTTATTTACCCAAGAGAAGTGAAAACATATATCCACACAAAGATTTATGTGCAAATGTTGATAGCAGTTTTTTTCATAATAGCCTCAAACTGGAAACAACCCAAATTTCCATCAACAGGTAAATAGATAAACAAAACATGGCATAGCTGTAAATGGAATAACCTCCAAATCCTGCAACAATATGGATGTCTTAAAAACATCATGACAAGCAAAAGAAGTCAACCTCAAAAAAAGCACATACTGTGTGATTTCATTTACACAAAGGTCTAGAATTAGAAAAACTAATTATGTTCATAGAAATAAAATTAGTGTCTGCCTATGTGGGTGGGATTGACTGCAAAAGAGACATGAGCATGAAAGAATTTTTTTGGGTGATGGAAATGCTTTTATATCCTAATTGAGGTGGTGATTACACAGACATATACACTTGTCAAAACTCATTAAACTGTATATTTAAAATGTTTATTTTATTTTCTGTAAATAATATCTCAACAGAGTTGGTTAAAAAATTCTAATGCAGGATGATACATGCAATAGGAGCACATGGGGATACAATGTAGAGCTACCTAACTCAACGTTGGAGGAAAGGATGGGGGGAGAGAGAGTGACAGACAGACAGACAGGGACAGAGACAAAGACAGAGAGAGACAGAGAGACAGAGAGTGTTTACAGGATAAATGATTCCCAGACTGACTTATAATAAAATAGTATGGATTAGTTAGTTGAAGATCTGAGGAAAGGGCATTTGTGGTTGAGAAAATAGTTTGTTCAAAGTTCAAGGCATGAGAGATAATATTGTTACTGAACTCACGTTCAGCTGCTTGCTGCTCAAAAGCCAATAGTCGAGAGGCAAGTGTTGGTAGAAAGGAAAGTTGCTTTAATCGGAAAGCCAGCAATCTGAGGAGAAGGTGGACTCATGTCCCAAAACCAACTCTGAAGATTCTGTTTAGTTTTTAAAGGTAAAAAAAGGGGAAGTAATCTCAGTTAATCATTGAGGCAGAAGGTTAGGTTCTGTGTCATTTTTTATTGCATTCAGGCTGGCTGACTTCTCATGATCTTTCTTCAGATGTTATCTCATCTGCGTGGTCTGCCTGCAGGATTGCTAAGGGAGCTACTGGAGGTAGAGAGCTAGTCATTTTTAACTACTTAATTCTTCATTCCTACTTCTTTTAATCTAGGGAAAGAATCAACAAGTTAGGCAAGGTATTGTGTGCATTTAGTAGAGCATAATTCAGGAGTTAAATGTTACCTAGTGATCTCGTTTTTTAAATTAAGGTTTAAGGGGAACAGAAATAGGCAGACAGGAAAGGGGCAAAAGAGCTGCTTACAATATCACATTTGTGGAGTTTTAAGTAGCCTGATTTCATAGAGATAGAAGATGCCAGTGCAGTAGAGGCCAAGATGAGACTAAAGAGGAACATAAGGACTGGATGACAATATGAAGATGGACAGTTTATGTCATGCAAAAAAAAATTGAAGTCATTGCAGGATTGGAGATTCAACTCTTCAGAAAGGATAGATATAATAAGTGTGAGGACCAAGGGATAATTTGTATCCTTAATAATATAACACTACATATAATATCTTTGCAGGGTTAACAATAAACGTTGTTAGCTAAAGATTAAAGAGTCATCCTTTTTTTCATATAAAAAAGTCTATCAGTCTAAATCTTAGCATTTGATGAGATATGGTAAAATTAGCAGCAGAAGTAGAAAGGGCATGATAAAAGGAATAAAGTAATCTCTGATAAGACTTTCAATAATTGTAGTCCAGAATTTAAGAATACAGATGAAAGTTATAATTGTTACAAGCACATCGATTTAAAGTAACATCTGCATTTATAAAAAGCAACATCTGCTTTACCCCTAAAATGTGTTTATAATTCCTTTGGATGGAAATATGGAGCCCTCTGACAGAGAAGCATCCAGTTGGCTTGAGAGAAAATAAATGACTGTGGGAGGAATATACTCAGGATGACCCTCTTTTCTTTAGAAAGGGGACCTAAGACTCTGCAAAAGAAGACCTTTTGGCTTGCCAAAGTAAAATTCCAGGCAAAGGTTTGCTTACAAGATGGGACAATTCAACCTTGTCAGTGGCTGACTTTTATTTGTTTGACCTTCAGTGAAAAAATGAGACTAAGCACACTTAAAAATACAAATAATTTCAAACCTCTATAAAAGTTTGACAATTGTATTTACTCTTTTGGATAAGCCTTTGGTTCAAAAGATAGGAAAACCATAAAAACAGCACAAAACACATCTTTCTGACTTTAATATCTTGTGAATTCACCATTTTAGTAGATTTATGGAGTTCTGAATTTTTATTCTATATTACTAAATTGTTTTGCTGTCCTTATTTCAGTGGCCTAATTTTAACCTAAATCTTACTTAACTTCTGTAGTTTTTGACAGATTTGACCATTCTTTCCTTGAAATTCTTCTTCCTTGTCCTTTGTGACACTATTTTCTCTTATTTATCTTCCTATGTTTCAGGATCTCATCCTCAGTTTCTTTTTCAAATGTTCCAAGATTCTACAGTTCCACTAGGTTTTAACTGAGGCCTCTTCCATACTAAGGTTGCCTTTAAAGTCAGTCTGATCCTACCTGCCACTTAACAGTGAGGAAAATCCAGAACTTTGCAACATTCTGTTTGAATGCTATTCAAAGTTGACAATATACCAGCCTCATCAGGCCTTTGACAGCCTTCATCCTATTGAAACTTACAACTTGAATGAGTCAGTCCCACCATAAGTTTCATCCTTATTATTCAGCATTGTTCCAAGTGCAAATATCTAGCTCTTTTTCACTATGCTGTGCCTTCTACCTACACTGTATTTTCCATTGCTGACCTCACTTCAATATTTTCTAATTTGCCCTCTGAGATCCTTATTCCATGATAAATGAATCTCTTATATGGTAAACCTCTTCAGGGAACGCTACCCCCAACACTTGCTCCTAAATCCTCTGAAAAAATAGATAAGAAACTTCCAACAATAGTTGTCTGTAAGTAATAGCACATGGGAATGGGGGGAAGAGAATGGAAGAGAATGTAATTTGACAAATCTAGAGTACTTACTATGTGCCAGCCAGGTCTGGAAGTAAGACTGATTTTTTCCTACATTCCCAATCCAATGTGGTTTCAGCTTGAAAACATTCCACATTTACACATAGTTAGGGACCTAACTTTATTGAATGTGAACTTTTTTTTTTTACAATAATGGTTTTGTTCTCTATATATTGTTCATAACCTAATTTTTCACTTAATAATATGAGAGGAATATTTTTCAATGGCATTAAATATTTTCTACAACATGACTTTTAAAGATTCCTTGATATTTATGAAGAAGATTACCATAATTAATTTAATAGATATTGTGTTGTTAGAACTTAATTTTCTAAATTTCCCTGTTATAAAATATACTGTAACAATCAACTTTGTACCTAAATCATTGTGGTCTTCTCTGATTAGATAAACAGGTCCTAAATTCTGATTGGAACGCATTCTTAGATGTTTCATTGTTGGATCAGTTGTGTCAAAGAGTATGAACATTTTCAAGACTTTTTGTTTTTGTTCTTCTAGGTGAACTTGATTTTTAGAACTAACATATTTGTTTTCATTGGAACATTAATACATGTTCATTGTATACAATTTAAAAAACATAGAAGAGTAAGCAGAATAGAAAAATTAATATATAATTCTAAAGATAATAAGTATTAACAAGTATGTGCTCTTTCTCTTCCTCTCTCTCTTAAATAAAATTGGGATATGGGACTTCCCTGGTGGCACAGTAGTTAAGAATCTACCTACCAATGTAGGGGACATGGGTCTGATCCCTGGTCTGGGAAGATCCCACATGCTGCGGAGCAGCTAAGCCCGTGCACCACAACTACTGAGCCTGGGCTCTAGGGCCTGTGAGCTGCAACTATTGAGCTCATGCGCCACAACTACTGAGCCCGCACACCCAGAGCCCATGCTCCGCAACAAGAGAAGCCACCACAACGGGAAGCCTGCGCACTGCAACGAAGAGGAGCCCTCGCTTGCTGCAACTAGAGAAAGCCTGTGTGCTGCAATGAAGACCCAACACAGCCAAAAATAAATTTAAAAAAATAAATAAATAAAAATAAAATGGGGGTACTTAAATGTTTATGTAAAAAATAAATAAATAAAATTGGGATAATATACATACTGTTTAGTAACCTAATTTTTCACTGAATACATCATAAATATTTTAACATGTCATTAAAAAGTCTTCAGAAACATTATTTTCTAATGGCTATATATGGCTGCATCATATGAGCATACTATATTTAACTATCTACAATTTTAGATATTTGGTGGTCCCTAAATTTTACGATTACAAATAATACTGCAATAAATATCTAGGTACATAAATCTTTGTACAAGTTTATAATTCTATCCTTAGGGTGATTCTAGCAATGGAATTGATGGGTCAATTGTTTGATTATTTTAACTGATATAATTAGAAGAGAAAGGTTGCATTAATTTCCACATCCCCAGCAAGGTGTTGAAGTGTCTGTACATCCCTCACCCTTGCAAGTTTAGATATTATACTTTAAAAACATGTTAATTTTGTAAGCAAAAATGCTGGTATTAATTTGAATTTATTTGACTTCAGTTTTTTACCTTTGAGTATGACACAAGCCCTTTATAAGGTTTAGGAAGATCCCTTCTATTTCTAATTTTGTGGGTGTTTTTATCATGAAAGGTGTTGGATTTTTGTTAAAATTAAAAGAAATTTATTGATCAATGTATAACTTTTTAACATTAATTTTTAATCATACATGTAATGAAAATTCAAAAGTTAAAGGTAAGTTTAAAGTCCGTTTGGCATCATCCTAAAATCTGAGACCATTCTCCCTCCCTAGAGGTGACCACATTTACGAATTTGGTGATTATCCTTCCAAATATTTATAGATCCTGCCATAGAAAATCTGTAGTATTATATGTTAATATGTATACACATGAATGGTTCTATATCTGTATCTCTATATTTAGACAAATTACCTTTTTTCTCTCAATTATGTCTATATATTTCTTTGTTATGTATCCTTATTCTTCTTAAGCCCTATATGTTATATATATATTCAAACTCATAAATTCATAATTATAAATGATTCAAGCAGCATAAGAAAGAAAATAAATGAAATAGCACTCAACTCATGATGTTAGAAGAACAACAAAACAAATGTATGGAATGTAGGGGAAAGGATGTTAAAATTAGAAAACAGAAGTGTTGTAGGATTAATTTAAAAAATCTGAAACCATTTTCATGGAAACATACACACATACTCATACAAAGTTTAAGCAGATTAAGTCAAGAAATAAAGAAACAAACTACTAAGATTAGGAATTATTATTGGGATATAAGATTTTAAAATTTGAAAATCTTGATGAAATTGAAAATTTTGCAAGAAGATAGACACGATCAATGCTTGCTCAATAACACTGGAAAACAGGAACAAAAGAACAATACACTGAAGGTACTGAAAAGCTGTCAAGTTATGACGTACATAAAAGATTGAGGTTTGTTTTTCCTGCACCCCTCCCAAACTTCCATGGAACAAATAATTCTTGTCCTAAATAAGCGATTTCAGGGTTAAGTACGAAATTGAAAGCTTCTTAATTTATGCTTACAACGTTAGCATAACCCTGTTAGTGAAATCTGAGAAAGATAGCAGAACAAAAAAAATACCAATCTTATTTATGAATATATATATGGAAAAATCCCAAATGATTTATCTAATGGTTTCCAGGGTTATTTTAAGAATGTAACACACTATGAGAAGATTATATTTATGAAGGGCATTGGTGTTTTAGAGTTTGGAAATCTATTAATAAAATCCATCATAATTTTATAAAATGTATTAAAAAGATAGTCAATTAAAATATTCCATCTGTTCTTGAATTTAATCAAGCAAATAACTAAATTCTTAGCTAGGAATACAAGTATACTTACATAATAAGATAAAATTTTCTGTAGTCAATACCTAACTTTTTATCTGATGGTGAAAATTAAACACATTTCTGTTAAAATCTATCACTACCATCATTTCATTTTTTCTCATTATTCTGGAAATTCTACCTAATGTGACAAAAGGAGAAGAAAATATACATATTACGAAGAAGAACACAAAATTATCACTATTTACAATTGTAAAATTGCTCCCTAGTAAAACAAAGAGAATCATCTAAAAAATCAATAGAAAAAAAGAGAATTCAGTAAAGTTTCCAGTTGCAAGATATAGGGCAAAATTTAAGTTTGATTATATACCTACAATAATAAGTTAGCACATATAATGGGAAAAAATCCTATTCACAAGAGCAAAAAATATAGCAGGAAATGTGCAGGAACCTTTATCAGGAAAGATATTAGACCTCCCATGGATGTACATTAAAAGAAACATGAGTAAGCAGAGATTCTATGTTTCCGGATGGGAAGACAATATTGCACTGATGCCTATTCTCTCCCCAAAGATATAGATGTATATATTTAATACAATTCCAATTAGGATTTCCAAAGCTACAATGATATATGTGGTGCTGGTATTAGAACAAACATCCATAAAAATGATGTGGAAGAGAAAACCCTCCACATACCCCAAACACATTTAATATTTAGTATATGATAAAGGTTTCATTTGGCTTATTTGCATATTCCTGGTTTATCTTTATGTATGTATGGTTGTTGATAGATATAGATATAGATGGAGATGTAGATAAAGATGGAGATGTAGATACAGTTTATCCTAATTCACTTTATTTTATGTATATCTCTTTTACAAATCTTTCCATTGGGTTTATGGTTTTGTTCCAATCGGAGTTTCTTCAACTTCAATAAAGAAGTTAAATAATTCCTTCTATTTTAATAATTATTTTATTTAGTCTTGTTTCTTAAATTTTGCTTTGTTTGATGTTTCTTTTTCCTCTTTTTAAAAATCTTAGTTTTCTATTATGTGCTTAATCTTTTTTGTGTCTTTGTTTCCTGTATATTATTACGTATAATAGTGCTTATTGCTATTTAAAACAGTAACACTATATTTGTATCTATAATTCTTAAATGTCAATATTAAGAATAAAACATTTTCTATTACATTATTCTATATAAGATGAGAATATTAGCATATTTTAATTTACTCCACCACAGTGTCTCCTGTCTACCACTTTTCTTTTGCTCTTTATTTTTGAAATTTTACTTAATTTTAAATAAGTAATACATTCTTATAGTTGAAAGTTCAAAAGTCACAAAAGACTATATAGTGAAAAATTCTCTATTACCTCTGTGCCCCAACCAGCTACCTAGTTCCCCTTCTTGCAGGCAAGCAACCAAAGTTATCAGTTTGCCAAGCTGTTATTACACAATAATAATTTGCTTTTTTGCCTTTTTGGCTGGAAGATTTTCCCTCTTCCTTTCAGAGCAAAAAGCCTTATGTTAGTTATTTACATATTACCCATCATCTCAAGCAAAATGTGGATATAGTTGCTGGTTCTCTTCTTATTTTTAAAACTTGCTCAGTCTGCTTATCTTTTTATCAAGAACAATTTCTATCCCTATCCACGTTTTCAACACATTAACATATACTTAAAAAGCTGAACATAATTTTAGAAAATCTTTTTCTAAAAGATTTAGAACAGTTTGGAACAATTCAAACAGATACAAAAGTAGAGGGGCTATTATTATAAGTACCCATGTATTCATCCCCAGCTTCAATAACTATCAACTTATAATCAGTCTTGTTTCATTTGAACCTCACCTACTCAGCACACCTCCATTATTTTGAAGTAAATCTCAGATATCATATTTAATCTGTGTAAATTTCAATATTTCTAAAAGAAAAGAGCTACAATAAAACATAACTACAATAGCATAATCACACTTTAAAAATAGCACTAATTCCTTAATATCATGCAATATCTAGTGAGTATTCAAATTTCCCTGATTGCTTATAGTTTTTGTATAACTTTAAACAAAGTTTAAATCAGGGTACAAAAATAGGTTGATTTTTTGCAGTTGGTTGTTATGTTCCCTATGTCTTCTTAAAAATTTATTTTAAAAATCATGTACAGTGGGGCTTCCCTGGTGGTGCAGTGGTTAAGAGTCCACCTGCCGATGCGGGGGACACGGGTTCGTGCCCCAGTCCGGGAGGATCCTGCGTGCCGCGGAGCGGCTGGGCCCGTGAGCCATGGCCGCTGGGCCTGCGTGTCTGGGGCCTGTGCTCCACAGCGGGAGGGGCCACAGCGGTGAGAGGCCTGCGTACCACAAAAAAAAAAAGAAAAAAAATCATGTACAGTAAAGTTTGCTCCATTTTGTATAAAGTTCTGTGAGTATTGAAAAATAGAGTTATGTCACTACCACCACAACCAAGCTACAGAACAGTTCTATAACTCACCCACCAAATTTCCTTGTGGAGCTCATTCATAGATCTTTTCCCCAACACTAATTGTTCTGTCCTTATAGTATTTTCTTTTCCAGGATGTCATATAAATGAAGGCATACAATATATAGCCTTATGAGTCCAGTTTCTTTCACTTAGCACAGTGAATTTAGCTTTCATTTCTGTTGTTGAATGTATCAGTATTTTGCTACTATTTACTACTGAGTGGTATTCCGTTGTATGGATATACCACAGCCTGGTAGTCCATTCACCACTTGAAGGACATTTGGATTTTTTTCAGTTTTGGTGAATATGAATAAGGCTGTTATAAATATTCATGTAAAGGTTTTTGTGAACATAACTTTTCATGTCTCTTGGGTAAATATCTAGGAGTGTAATAGCTGGATCATATGAAGCTACCAAACTATCTGGTAGAGTGATTACAGTCATCCATCTGGTATTCATGAGGGACTGGTTCCAGGACCCATGTGGACACCAAAATCCAGATATATTCTAGTCCCTTATATAAAATGATGTAGTATAGTTGGCCCTTTGAATCAGTGGGTTTTGCATTGGGAATATGGAGGGCTGACTGTATACTATTTTACATTCCCACCAGCAATGTATGAGAGTTCCTTTTTTTTTTTGTGGTACGCGGGCCTCTCACTATGTGGCCTCTCCCGTTGTGGAGCACAGGCTCTGGACGCACAGGCTCAGTGGCCATGGCTCACGGGCCCAGCCGCTCCACAGCATGTGGGATCCTCCCAGACCGGGGCACGAACCCGCATCCCCTGCATTGGCAGGTGGACTCCCAACCACTGTGCCACCAGGGAAGCCCTGAGATTTCCCTTTGATCTGTATCCTTACCAGCACTTACTTGTTACTGTGTTTTTTTCCTTTTAATTATAACCATTCTAGTGGATGTGGAGTGGTGTCTTATTGTGATTTGATTTAAAGATTTACTGGAAGTCACATGTTAAAGCATCCTGGCTTGAAGTTTTGTTTGTTGGAATGTTTTAAAATATGAATTCAATTTTCTTAATAGATATAGGAATATTCAGTGTATTTATTTCTGAAGGAGTTTTGGTAGTATGTCTCTTTCACAGAATTTGTCAATTTCACCTATGTGCTCAACTTATGCTGATAATATTCACTTATTATCCTTTTAATGTTTGTCAGACCTGGAGTGATAGCTCCTCTATCATTCCTATCAATTTGTATCTTGTCTTTTTTTGTCTTGGTCAGTCACGCTAGACATTTATGAATTTTATTGATCTTTTGAAAGAGCCAGCTTTCGGTTTCATTGACTTTCTATCTTGTTTTTTCCTTTTTTAACTTCATCGATTTCTGCTCTTATATTTACAGTTTCCTGACATCTACTTACTTTGGGTTGGATTTGGTTTTCTTTTTCTAGATAATTGATTTGAGACATTTTCTCTTTTCTAATATGAGCTAATATAAGCTTTTAATGCTATACATTTCAATCTAATCACAGCTTCAGGTGAATTCCACAAATTTTGATACCCAGATTTTCTTGTTTATTCAGCTAAAAAATTTTCTATTTTTCCTTGAGATATTTTTATTGATCCATTGTTTATTTAGAACTGTATTGTTTAATTTCCAAATGTTTGAATTTTTCCAGATATCTTTCTATTACTGAGTTTATTAAAATTCAGTTATAGTCAAATAACATACTTCGTATGATTTCAATTCTCTTATTTTTTAAAGCTTTGTTTGATGGCCCAGAATATGATCTACATTGGTGAATGACCCATGTGTATTTGAAAGTAATGCTTACTCTTGGGTTGTTGGTTTGAGTGTTCTAAAAATGTCAATTATGTCAAATTGGTTGATAGCATTTGTCAGATCTTCTGAGTCCTTGCTGATTTTCTTTCCACATGTTTCATAGATTAATAAAATAAGAGCATGATACTTCCAAGTATATTTGTGATTTTTCTTTTCCATTTTAATTTTTTGCTTCATGTGTTTTAAAGCTTTGTTTTTAGGTGCTTTACACATTTAGGATTGTTATGCATCTTGGTGAACTGACCCTTTTATTATGATGAAATGTCCCTCTTTATCCTTGGTTAATTTTCTTGTTCAGATGGCTAGTTTAACTAATATTAAAATACCCCATCCAGCTTTAATTTGTTTAGTTTTTACAGGGTACATTTCCCCTTTCCTTTTACTTTTAATTTATCTATATCATAATATTTAAATTAAGTTTTGCAGACAGTGTTGTATAAAGTCTTGTTTTCTAAAAAAAATCCAAATGGACAATCTTTGTCTTTTAATTGGTGTCTTTAAATCATTTATATTTAATGTAATTATTGGTATGTTTGGATTTGGGTCTATCATTTTAGTATTTGTTCTCTGTTGATCCCTTTTGCTTTTTGGTCCTTTGTTAAATTTTTCCTGCTCTCTTTTAGATTATTAGAATATTTATTAGTTTTCCACATTAATTCATTAATTGGATTTTGGCTATATATTTGTACATTTCTTTAGTCATTACTCTTGTTAATACAATACAACTTTTCACAGTATAGTTAAAATATTTTACCTCTTGATGTGAAATACAGCAACTTTACTGTCTAGGTTCCTTCACCCACTCCCATTTGTTATAATTTTTAAATGTTATATTCAAATACATTGAAAACCAAACTGGACAATGTTATACTTTTTGCTTTTAACTGTCATATGTATTGTAAAAAAAATAGGCTAATATATTTTAAAAAGAAATTTACAATTTTTCTTTTTCTTTCTTTATTCCTAAAGTTACAATTTCCTTTTGGTGTCATTTTCTGTCAGCCTTCAAATTTCTTTAGCTTTTCTTCTAAAGTGTGTCTGCTGGCAATAAATTCCTTTAGTTTTCCTTTATTTGAGAATGCCTTTATTATACATTTACTTCTGAAGGGTATTTTGACTGAATATAGAAACCTGGGTTGACATTTCTTTTCTTTTAGCACTTTGAAAGTGTTTTTCTATTGTCTTCTGGTCTCTGTGATGGCTGGTGAGAAGTCCACAGTAACTCAAATCCTTATTTCCATATATGTAATGTTTAATTTTTCTCTGGCTGCTTTCAGTGATTTTTTAAAATTAATTTTGGTTCCAGAAATTTGATTATTATATGTAAGGAACTTCTTTCTTTGGAGTTTATCCTTTTTGAGGTTCATTAAACTTCTCAAATCTGTAATTTATGTCTTCAAAAAAGTGTGGGAAGTTTTCAGACATGATTTCTTCAAATATTTATTCTGTACCATTCTTTTTCTCTTCTTTTTCTGGGAATCCAATGACATGAATGTTGGACATTTTGATATTGTTTCATAGGTCTGAAGCTCTCTCCATTTTTTCAATTGTCTTTCTCTGTGTTCTCCAGATAGGATAAATTTTATGGATATATTTTCAAGTTCATCTACTTTTCCCTCTGTCATCTTCACTATGCTATTGAACTCATGTAGTGAAATTTTATTTCAAAGATTGTATTTTACTATTCTAAAATTTCAGTTTATTTTTATAGTTTTTATTTCTCTGCTGAGAAGTTTTATTTATTTATTTTACATTGATTTCAAGAATGTTCACATTTATGTCATGGAGAATGCTTATAATAGCTGATTTGAAATCTTTCTTAATTACATCATGAGTAATCTGTGTCTTGGCTTCTTTACATAGCCTTTTCCCTTGAGAACTGATCACATCTTCTGCTCCCCTTTTGTTGTATATTACATAATTTTGGATTGCATTCTGGAAATTTTTAACATTATGTTTTGACACTGTATCAATCTGTTAAAGTCTGCTGGAGAATATTGATCTTGTTTGTTTGTTTTATCAGGATAAGACCAAAAGTTCCATCTTTCCTTCTATGGATATTGGTTTCAGTGTCATTTCAAAAAATTTTTTGAGGTGCAATTCACATAACATGACATTAAGCATTTAAAATGTATACAATTATGTGGCATTTTGTTCACTGAAAATGTGCAACCACCATCTTTATCAAGTTCCAAAATATTTTCATCACCCAAAAAGATAAACTCTATACCAATTAAGCAGTCACTTCCCATTCCCCCATCCTCCCAGCCAGCACTGGCAACCACTAACCCACTTTCTGCCTCTTTGGGATTATCTATTCTGTATGTTACATACAGATGAAATAATACAAAATGAGACCCATTGTGTCTGGCTTCTTTAACTTCACATAATGCATTCAAGGTTCATCTACATTATAGCATGTACTGGTACATAGTTCCTTTTTATTACTAAATAGTATTACATAGTATGTATCTACCACATTTTTGTTTATCTGTACATCCATTGATGCACATTTGGGTTGTTTCTACATTTTGGCTATTATGAGTAGTGCTGCTATGAACATTTGTGTGTAAGGATTTGTTTTAATACATATTTTTAATTGATTTGGGTATATATTTAGGGGTGGAATTGCTAAGTCATATGGTAACTGAACTCTTTGAGAAACCATCACACTGTTTTCCACAGTGGCTGCATTACTTTACATTCCTACTAAAGTTGTACAATGTTTCCAATTTCTCTACATCCTGTCAACACTTGTTATTTTATATATTTTTGATTATAGCCATCCTAGAGAATAGA
Source organism: Globicephala melas (assembly GCF_963455315.2). Taxonomy (NCBI): domain Eukaryota; kingdom Metazoa; phylum Chordata; class Mammalia; order Artiodactyla; family Delphinidae; genus Globicephala; species Globicephala melas. The sequence continues at coordinate 30,088,750 of NC_083335.1, read as the reverse complement.
GCCAAAGAAGCTACCTGGGGTCACTGAGCCACCAGGGTTGTTAGAGCTGGCCAGTGCCTGGGTGTGCTGGGCGTTTGGGTTTGCAGGGGTTCTCTGAGAGCTTGGATCCAAGAAAGTTGCCTGGAGCTGTGGGAACTGCCTGCGGCCATTGGAGTGGGAGGAGCTGAGATGACCCAGGGACCTGGATTTGAGGGAGCCCACCTGGAACCTAGTGCTACTGGAATTGCCTGGGGTTGCAGGAGCCTCCTGGGGCTGCTGGAGTGATCAGGTACTAGGGTAAGATAGATGCTTGGATTCTTGGGAGCATGATGGAAGTCTGGTGCTGTGGAAGCCATCTGGGTTCATGGGAACTGGCAGGCATTGAGGTGAGCTGGAGGCGTGGATTCACAGGATCCCACTGGCAGCCTGTTGTTAAAGATACCACCTGGGGCTGTTGGAGTGGGCAGGCACTGGGATGAGATAGGGGCCTCTATTTGCAGGAGCTTACCAAAATCCTGGTGCTGTAGAAGCTGGGGCCAATGGAGCCAGTGGGTACTGGGGTGAGCTCGAAGCTTGGGGATCACTGGAGCTCACCAGGAGCCTAGTGTCAGTGGAGCTGCCTATGGCTCCTAGAGTTGGCAGATGTGGAATGAGACAAGGGCCTGAGTTTCTGGGAGCCCACAGGAAGCCGTGTCATGTCAGCATGTCAGCTGCCTGGGGTGTGGGAGGTGCCTGGGGTTGCTGGAGTAGGTAGGTGCTAGGGTAAGCCAGAGTCTGGGTTCATGTGAGCCCACCAGAAGCCTGGTGCTTAGGACACTGCTTGGGCTTGCTGGAGGGTGGTTGGGGACCTAGGTTCATGCGAGCCCACAGGCAGCCACCTAAGGCTGTGGGAATTGGTCTGGTGCTGGTGTGGGCTCACTCTAAGATCTGTGTTCTTAACGTCAGGTTTCACTTTCCCATAGAGAAAGTGTCTCTCCACTCTGGGCTGCCCAGGCTTGGGGGAGGGTAATGGAGATAGTGTGACTCTATCTTTCTTATGCTTCTCAGTGTCCTTTTTTATTTCTGTGTTTCATCCAGGTGCTATAATCTCTCACCTGAAATATTTTGCTCTCGTGAAGGTATTTATGTACAGATAGTTCAAATTGATATTTCTTGGAGGGTGAGTGGTATGTTGAGAGGTAGAAATTCCTATGCCACCATTTTGCTCATACAGTACACTTTTATACATTGTGTGTCCAATAACATTGATCTGTAATGATTGTGTTACTCATTTTTCTTTTAAATTATACAGGGTATAAAAGAGGAGTTACAAGCATACTATAGTACTAGCTTTTGTATTTACAGACTACTTACCTTTACCAGTGTTCTTTATTTTTCCACATGGCTTCACATTACCATCTAGATTCCTTTCATTTCCACCGGAAGGAATGTCTTTTTTATTTTTTATAGGGCATGTGTAGTAGCAATGTGCTCTCTCAGTTTTTAACTAGGAATGTCTTAATTTCTACTTTTTTTTGAAGGATAGTTTTTGTTTTTTAAACATCTTTATTCGAGTATAATTGCTTTACAATGTTGTGTTAGTTTCTGCTTTATAACAGAGTGAATCAGTTATATATATACATATGTCCCCATATCTCTTCCTTCTTGCATCTCCCTCCCTCCCACCCTCCCTATCCCACCCCTCTAGGTGGTCACAAAGCGCTGAGCTGATCTCCCTGTGCTATGGGGCTGCTTCCCACTAGCTATCTATTTTACATTTGGTAGTGTATATATGTTGAAGGATAGTTTTGCTAGTTATAGAATTCTTTTTTTGATAACTTTTTCATCATTTTATATATGTCATTCCACTGCCTTCTGGCTTCCATGGATGCTGCTGAGAAATCTGCTGATGATGTCATTGAGAAGTCCTTTTGTATGATGAGTCACTTATCTCTTGCTGCTTTTCAGGATTCTCTTTGTCTTTGTCTTTACAGTTTGGATATAATGTGTCTCATGGATCTTTTCTGTTTTTAAATTGAAGTATAGTTGATATTATATAAGTTACAGGTGTACGATATAGTGATTCACAATTTTTAAAGGTTATACCCCATTTACAGTTTTTATAAAATATTGGCTATATTCTCTGTGTAGTACAATATATTCTTGTAGCTTATTTTATACATAATAGTTTATACTCTTAATCCCCTACCCCTATGTTGTCCCTCCCTGCTTGCATCTCTGTCCCTCCCTGCTTGCATCTCTCCACTTGTAACCACTAGTTTGTTCTCTATAACTGTGAGTCTGTTTCTGTTTTGTTATATTCACTAGTTTGTTGTCTTTTTTATTTTCCACATTTAAGTGACATCATACAGTATTTATCTTTCTCTGTCTGACTGATTTCACTTAGCATAATACCCTCCAAGTCTATTCATGTTGTTGAAAATGGCAAAATGTCATTATTTTTTATGGCTGAGTAGTATTCCACTGTGTATATATACCACATCTTCTTTTATCTACTCATCTGTTATGGGCATGTAGGTTGCTTCCATGTCTTGGCAATTGTAAATAATGCAGCTATGAGCATTGGGGTACATATATCTTTTCAAATTAGTGTTTTCATTTTTTTCGGATATATACCCAGAAGTGGAATTGCTGGGTCATATGGTGGTTCTATTTTTAATTTTTTGAGAAACTTCCATACTGTTTTCCACAGTGCCTGCACCAACTCACATGCCCACAAACACTGTACGAGGGTTCCTTTTCTCCAAATCCTCACCAGTGTTTGTTATTTATGTTCTTTTTTTTTAATACAGCAGGTTCTTATTAGTCATCAGTTTTATACACTTCAGTGTATACACGTCAATCCCAATCGCCAAATTCATCACACCACCACCCCCACCACCCCGCCGCTTTACCTGCATGGAGTCCATACGTTTGTTCTCCACATCTGTATCTCAATTTCTGCCCTGCAGACCAGTTCATCTGTACCATTTTTCTGGGTTCCACATATATGCATTAATATGCGATATTTGTTTCTCTCTTTCTGACTTACTTCACTCTGTATGACAGCCTCTAGGTCCATCCACGTCTCAGCAAATGACCCAATTTAGTTCCTTTTTATGGCTGAGTAATATTCCATTGTATATATGTACCATATCTTCTTTATCCATTCATCTCTTGATGGGCATTTAGGTTGCTTCCATGACCTGGCTATTGTAAACAGTGCTGCAATGAACATTGCGGTGCATGTGTCTTTTTGAATTATGATTTTCTCTGGGTATATGCCCAGTAGTGGGATTGCTGGGTCATATGGTAATTCTATTTTTAGTTTTTGAAGGAACCTCCATACTGTTCTCCATAGTGGTTGTATCAATTTACATTCCCACCAACAGTGCAAGAGGGTTCCCTTTTCTCCACACCCTCTCCAGCATTTGTTGTTTGTAGATATTCTGATGATGCCCATTCTAACTGGTGTGAGATGATACCTCATTGTAGTTTTGATTTGCATTTCTCTAATAATTAGTGATGTTGAGCAGATTTCCATGTGCTTCTTAGCCATCTGTGTGCCTTCTTTGGAGAAATGTCTATTTAGGTCTTCTGCCTATTTTTGGATTGGGTTGTTTGTTTTTTTAATATTGAGCTGCATGAGCTGTTTATATATTTTGGAGATGAATCCTTTGTCCGTTGATTCGTTTGCAAATATTTTCTCCCATTCTGAGGGTTGTCTTTGCATCTTGTTTATGGTTTCCTTTGCTGTGCAAAAGCTTTGAAGTTTCATTAGGTCCCATTTGTTTATTTTTGTTTTTATTTCCATTACTCTAGGAGGTGAATCAAAAAAGATCTTGCTGTGATTTATGTCAAAGAGTGTTCTTCCTATGTTTTCCTCTAAGGGTTTTATAGTGTCCGGTCTTACATTTAGGTCTCTAATGCATTTTGAGCTTATTTTTGTGTATGGTGTTAGGGAGTGTTCTAATTTCATTCTTTTACATGTAGCTGTCCACTTTTCCCAGCAGCACTTATTGAAGAGACTGTCTTATCTCCATTGTATATTGTTGCCTCCTTTGTCATAGATTAGCTGACCATAGGTGTGTGGTTTTACCTCTGAGCTTTCTATCTTGTTCCATTGATCTATGTTTCTGTTTTTTTGCCAGTACCATATTGTCTTGATTACTGTAGCTTTATAGTGTAGTCTGAAGTCAGGGAGTCTGATTCTTCCAGCAACGTTTTTTTCCCTCAAGACTGCTTTGGCTATTCGGAGTCTTTTGTGTCTCCATACAAATTTTAAGATTTTTTTGTTCTAGTTCAATAAAAAATGCCATTGGTAATTTGATAGCGATTGCACTAAATCTGTAGATTGCTTTGGGTAGTAGAGTCATTTTCACAATATTGATTCTTCCAATCCAAGAACATGGTATATCTTTCCATCTGTTGGTATCATCTTTAATTTCTTTCATCAGTGTCTTATTGTTTTATGCATACAGGTCTTTTGTCTCCCTAGGTAGGTTTATTCCTAGATATTTTATTCTTTTTATTGCAGTGGTAAACGGGAGTGTTTCCTTAATTTCTCTTTCAGATTTTTCATCATTAGTGTATAGGACTGCAAGAGATTTCTGTGCATTAATTTTGTATCCTGCAACTTTACCAAATTCATTGATTAGCTCTAGTAGTTTTCTGGTGGAATCTTTAGGATTCTCTATGTATAGTATCATGTCATCTGCAAACAGTGACAGTTTTACTTCTTCTTTCCAATTTGTATTCCTTTTATTTCTTTTTCTTCTCTGATTGCTGTGGCTAGGACTTCCAAAACTATGTTGAATAATAATGGTGAGAGTGAACATCCTTGTCTTGTTCCTGATATTAGAGGAAATGTTTTCAGTTTTTCACCATTGAGAATGGTGTTTGCCTTGGGTTTGTCATACATGGCCTTTATTATGTTGAGGTAGGTTCCCTCTATGCCCACTTTCTGGAGAGTTTTTACCATAACTGGGTGTTGAATTTTGTCAAAAGCTTTTTCTGTATCTATTGAGATGATCATATAGTTTTTCTTCTTCAATTTGTTAATATGATGTATCACACTGATTGATTTGCATATATTGAAGAATCCTTATATCCCCGGATAAATCCCACTTGAACATGGTGTATGATCCTTTGAATGTGTTGTTGGATTCTGTGTGCTAGTATTTTGTTGAGGATTTTTGCATCTATATTCATCAGTGATATTGGTCTGTAATTTTCTTTTTTTGTAGTATCTTCGTCTGGTTTTGTTATCAGGGTGATGGTGGCCTCATAGAATGAGTTTGAGAGTGTTCCTTCCTCCGAAATTTCTTGGAAGAGTTTGAGAAAGATGGGTATTAGCTCTTCTCTAAACATTTGATTGAATTCAGCTGTGAAGCCATCTGGTCCTGGACTTTCGTTTGTTGGAAGATTTTTACTCACAGTTTCAATTTCATTACTTGTGATTGGTCTGTTCATATTTTCTATTTCTTCCCGGTTCATTCTTGGAAGGTTATACCTTTCTAAGAATTTGTCCATTTCTTCCAGATTGTCCATTTTATTGGCATACAGTTGCTTGTAGTAGTCTCTTAGGATGCTTTGAATTCAGCTATTAACCTTATGGGAGTTCCTTTGTATGTTATTTGTCGTTTTTCCCTTGCTGCTTTTAATAATTTTTTTTGCCTTTAATTTTTGCCAGTTTGAATACTATGTGTCTTGGCGTGTTTCTCCTTGGGTTTATCCTGTATGGGACTCTCTGCGCTTCCTGGACTTGGGTGGCTATTTCCTTTCCCATGGTAGGGAAGTTTTTGACTGTAATTTCTTCAAATATTTTCTGGGGTCCTTTCTCTCTCCTCCTTCTGGGAACCCTATAATGTGAATGTTGTTGCATTTAATGTTGTCCCAGAAGTCTCTTAGGCTGTCTTCATTTCTTTTCATTGTTTTTTCTTTATTCTGTTCCACAGCAGTGAATTCCACCATTCTGTCTTCCAGGTCACTTATCCGTTCTTCTGCCTCAGTTATTCTGCTATTGATTCCTTCTAGTGTAGTTTTCATTTCAGTTATTGTGTTGTTCATCTATGTTTGTTTGTTCTTTGATTCTTCTAGGTCTTTGTTAAACATTTCTTGCATTTCTCGGTCTTTGTCTCCATCCTTTTTCTGAGGTCCTGTATCATCTTCACTATCATTATTCTGAATTCTTTTTCTGGAAGGTTACCTATCTCCACTACATTTAGTTGTTTTTGTGGGGTTTTATCTTGTTCCTTCTTCTGGTACATAGCCTTCTGCCTTTTCATCTTGTCTATCTTTCTGTGAATGTGGTTTTTGTTCCACAGGCTGCAGGATTGTATTTCTTGCTTCTGCTGTCTGCCCTCTGCAGAAATTGGTTCTTTAAAGAAGATCCATAAGATTCTTATTCCCTCAGGAATACGTATGGAAACTCCTCTATGCTGTCATATAGTTTGCTGTAACCTCTCACCTCTAGCAGGAACTCTGAGACCATGGGGATGCTTATCCATGGCATTGACTGGACAGAATGCATAATCTCTCAATAGACTTGGTTCTGGAGAGGGTCTGCCACCAGCTGCCGATTTGGTTCCTGCAGGGCCCCCACTTCTCCAGCTACTGGACCACATCTCTCGGCAAGTGGGCAAGGTCTGGAAGGGTGTAGTCTGACCCCATTCTCTGTGTGTTCTTTTTGATGATAACCATTCTGTCAGGTGTGAGGTGATATTTAATGATTTTGATTTGCATTTTTCTGACGATTAGTCATGTTGAGCATCTTTTCAGGTGCCTGTTAGCCATCTGCTTTTCCTCTTTGGAAGAACGTCTATTCAGGTCTTCTGCTGATTTTTTAATCAGGTTGTTTGTTTTTGTGATGTTGAGTTGTATGGGCTGTTTTGTATTTTGGATATTAATCCCTTATCAGTTATATCATTTGCAAATATTTTCTCCCACTCAGTAGGTCGTCTTTTCATTGTGTCAATGGTTTCCTTTGCTGTGCAAAAGGTTTAGAGTTTAATTAGGTCCCATTTATTTGTTTTTGCTTTTATTTCCTTTGCTTTAGGAGACAGATCAAAAAAATATTGCTCCACTTTATGTCAGAGTGTTCTGCTTATGTTTTCTTCAAGAAATTTTGTGGTTTCTGGTCTTACATTTAGATCTATAGTCCGTTTGAGTTTATTTTTGTATATGGTGTTAGAGAATGTTCTAATTTCCTTTTTTTTAGGTGTAGCTGTCCGGTTTTCCCAGCACCACTTATTGAAGAGACTGTCTGTTCTCTATTGTATATTTTCACGTCTATCTATTCTCACCAACAATCTCTTTGTTGTAGACTGATTGACCATAAGTGCTTGAGTTTCTTTCTGGGCTTTCTATCCTGTTCCATTGATCCATGTGTCTGTTTTTGTGCCAGTACCATAGTGTTTTGTTTTTTTTTTTAAATATTTATTTATTTATTTATTTGGTTGCACTGGTTCTTAGTTGCAGCACGTGGGCTCCTTAGTTGTGTGCTCCTTAGTTGTGGCTCCAGGGCTCCTTAGTTGTGGCAAACTCTTAGTTGCCTCATGCATGTGAGATCTAGTTCCCTGACCAGGGATTGAACCCGGGCCCCCTGAATTGGGAGTATGGAGTCTTATCCACTGCACCACCAGAGAAGTCCCACCATACTGGTTTGATTACCGTAGCTTTGACGTATAGTCTGAAGTCAGGGAGCATGATCCCTCCAGCTCTGTTCTTTCTCAAGATTGTTTTGGCTATTCAGGGTCTTTTGTGTTTCCATACAAACTTTAAAATTATTTGTTTTAGTTCTGCATAAAATGTCATTGATATTTTGATAGGGATTGTATTGAGTTTGTAGATTGCCTTGGGTAATATGCTCATTTTAACAATATTAATTCTTCCAGTTGAAGAACACGGTATATCTTTCCATCTGTTGTGTCATCTTCGATTTCTTTCATCAGTGTCTTATAGTGTTAGCATACAGGTTTTTTACCTCCTTAGGTAGGTTTATTTCTAGGTATTTTATTCTTTGTGATGCAATAGTAAGTGGGATTGTTTCCTTAATTTCTCTTTCTGATATTTCATTGTTAGTGTATAGAAATGCAACAGATTTCTGTATATTAATTTTGTGTCCTGCAACTTTACTAAATTCATAGATGAGCTCTAGTAGTTTTCTGGTGTTGTCTTTAGGATTTTCTATGTATTCACTATGGATCTTTTTGCCTTTGTCATTTGTGGAATTCTTAGAGCTTCTTGGTTTTGTAGATTCATGTCTTTTATCAAATTTAGGAAGTTTTCAGCCATTATTTCTTCAAATATTCTTTCTGCTTCTTCTCCTTCTCTTGTCTTTCTAAGGCAGCCATAATGTCTATGTTTGTATGCTGGATTATTTCCCACAGTTCTCTTAACACTTTTAAACTGAGTTTTACTAGGTAGATCTCTTTTTATTTATTTTGCTTGCTAGATCAGCACTTATAAATGAACATTCAATTCTTTTAACACAAGAATGTTTCATTTTCTATTATATATTTTTATTGATTTTTCATCACTTTATTCTGGTCTGTTCTTCAGGGAATACAATCATCTATATGTTAAGTATATTTCCTACATATCTATGATCTTTTCTCTTACCTTCACAGTTCTTTGTTTTGTCACACTTTTCTCTGCCATATTATTACCTGCTGTGCTCTGTTCTAGCACATGCGCTAGGCATAAAATCCTGTATTGGCCTATCACTGAATCTATAGAGAACTTACTATGACACAGGATGTTCCTAGTTGTGTAATTGTGAGTTAATATTTTACTAACATTGTTCAGCTTATGCTTCCACCTAGTACCTTTTATGAATCAAACATGTAAAATTTATAAAGGACACATATAGTTAAAGCTGTGAGGCATACATAGCTCAAGGGTTGTGTTGAGTATTTTCTGATTATTTTATTCTATTACACAATTTCCCTCTTTTAGAAGCTCTTCTCTGGGCTTCATGGGCACACTTTCTCTTTATCTCTATTAATTCCTTTTCAACCCCCTTTTCTGGATCATCGCCTTCTGCTTATACATGGGTTCTATATAGAGTACAAAGAAATCAAAGAACAGAATCCTGAAGAAGACCAATATTTTAAAGTGTTGTTTTTTGTTTTCCCCATGTATAAGACTTTCATATAACTGGAATTGTGCGTGTGTGTGTATGTTTAATAAGAAGGACAGAATCACATAATGTTTCCATCTGAAATCAATGATTTAAATACTGCTTATAGAATAGTCCTTTTCCTCTAAATAAATATTAGTGTCAACACTGTATATCCTTAGTTCCATGTGACAGTTTCTAGACTGTTAATTTAAAAACCTGTGTGTTTGGACTTCCCTGGTGGCACAGTGGTTAAGAATCTACCTGCCAATGCAGGCAACACGGGTTTGAGCGCTCGAGCCCTGGTCTGGGAAGATCCCACATGCCGTGGAGCTACTAAGCCTGTGCGCCACAACTACTGAGCCTGTGCTCTAGAGTCCACAAGCTACAACTACTGAGTCTGTGTGCCACAAGTACTGAAACTTGAGCACCTAGAGTCTGTGCTCCACAACAAGGGAAGCCACTGCAATGAGAAGCCTGCACACCACAACAAAGAGTAGCTTCCGCTTGCTGCGACTAGAGAAAGCCTGCACACAGCAAGGAGGACCAAACGCAGCCAAAAATAAATAAATAAAATAAATTTATTTTAAAAAAAGAAATAACACTATTTGGGATAGAAAAGAACTTTAAAAAAGTAAAAACCTGTGTGTTCTGATACAAAATCAATTTAATTACTATAATATAATAAGTTTTGATAAGTGAAAATGTTAGTAGGGTTTCCTTTCTTTTTCCCTCTCTATACCTGATCCCCTTTAGCTCTACTTTCAGATTGGCTGAGGGGTAAAACGTGGTCCTTTATTCATGAAGTCAGTTTCTAAGCTGTAGTCATGTTTTCTTTGAATATCCTCCTCTTGATATCTGATTGGACTTTTATCTCCTTAGGGCAGGCAAGGAGAAAACTATGTCTGTGTTGTCTTGAGCTCTATGGTTTATGACATAAATGCTAGATTCTGTGTCCTCCAGATTTTTAATGTCCAAAATTTATCTTCTGGAATTCCACGAAGAATCATTTCTTTCTCAACAAAACATGGTATTTATAAATAAAAAAAGGATTTCGACTTTCTGATATTTCTTTTTATTATAGATTTATAAACGTCTACATAGAATAGCAGAAGCTCAAAATTTGACTCTTTGTTACAATTTTGTATTGGCCCTCCAGCTTTCAGCTGCTGCCTATTTGGAGGAATATAAAATTATTGATACAAGAGGAAGGGCCAGAGTGTAACAGGCTCTTAATTATCTCAATATATTATCCTGTTGCACATAAAAACAAACCAGTAAGTAGGCATATGCAAATAAAAATATCATAATTTTGTAGGTGAAATTAAAAAAAAATTAAAAGTCTTGCTATATCAAGATTTGACAAGTCCTGGGAAAATTGCTACTATGTATATATATATATATATATATATACATACACACACACACACACACACACACACTTCTAGTAGAAGTGCAAATTGATAAATTTGCTATTGCTGCTTTGTAGGGAAATTTGGTATTATCCATTAAAATGGAATAATGACTGTCTACTTAACATATAATTTAATCTCTAGGTATATTCCCTCAAGAAACAGTCTCATTGGTTTTCAAAGACACATTTAAAAAGATGTTCATTACATGATGTTATAAAGGAAAAATTGTAAAAATCCTGAATATCCATCAGTAGGGGAAGAAATAAATGCATTTCACTATATCCATACAGTGTGATATTGTTCCAGAAGTTTAAATGAATGAAATAGGCTTTTATCAATTGATATGAATATATCTACAAAACATTGTTAAAGCAAGTCCAGAATGATTCGTAAAGTATGATATCACCTACATAATTTTTAAAACCACAAAAAATAATACTACAGATTTTCTAAGGATACACATATTAGTAATTAAAATTATATTTTAAAAAGACTTGAAGGATTCCTACTAAATTTATAAAAATATTTACATCCAAGGAGTAGGGTGTAAAAGGTAGATTAAAGATATTTTTTAGCTCTAGCATTGTGATTTTTATTGGACAGTTGTGTTCATGTATTGCTTGTGTGACTTTACAAAAGAAGTTTATATATAGGAACAAACACTGAAAGCAAAGAGGACAAAATATTAGGAGTAAATCTGAGTGGTAGGAATATACATAATTGCTGTTTTTTTGTACTCTTTCAAAAGGAAACTCTTTCTGCCTTCTCCCCCTCCCCTTGTCCTTTAAACATGTAGACAAAGAATGTCACCTGTTACATCAGTAAACGAAAGATGTTGGCCATCAAGCCAGCAGCCACTGAAGCCAGCAGACTGTGCACCCAGACTGTGCACCCTGAGGGCATTTAGGATGGAGAGAAACAGGATACTGACCCTAGATAGCTAAGATGCATAACAAAGGAATGACTTAAATGAGCCCAGATTCTTGCATTTTCCCATACATAGAAAAGAGCTAAGAAGTCTTTTTTTTTTCTTTAATTAGCAGTAAGCTTTTGATGTTCAAGTACCTGATTTTTGTTTGTTTGTTTTGCAAAAACTTCTACATATCCTGGCTCCTCCCTTACCTCGTGGGAACAGTCCTTTAGAACTCTCTGAGAGGCTGTCTCCTGGACTTAAGTGCTCAGTATGTCTGCCAAATAAAACATAATTCTCAACTTTTAGGTTGTACATTTTTTTTCAGTCGCCAAACATATAAACAAACAATCAAAAACTTTCACTGGCTCCCCAATACTTCAAGGATAGCATATAGACTCTTAGCATGTCATACAGGGCTCTTTATGACGTAGTCCCTGAGTACTTTTCCATGATCTATATGTAACACTCTCTTTCACCTTAGCCTAGTCATCATTATCTTTCAGTTAGATTTACAATTGCCTTCTATATTTCCCCCTGCTTCCTGTCTTTCCACTTTTGTTTGCTGTCCATATTGCTTCAAAATGTATTTTTAAAAAGAAATCTACTCATCTCACTTCACTTCTTAAAAACCTCTATTGTGCCTTTAGTAATTGTTTATTTAAAATATTTGTATGTACATATGAATTTTCAAACTCTTTGTAATTACTTTGCAGCTAGCCAAGGAACGACCAACCTACAGAACAAATTCTAAAATGTTTAGGATTCCATACAAGGCTCTTTATATAATAATAGGGTCCCAACTTTTATCTCCAGTCTTTTTACATATCTCCACTTTCTTGGTTTCACCCATATCAGACTTCTCGCTCTGTCCCAAATATACCATGTTCAATCACATCTCATTGCCCTTACATACATAACTTTTTTTTTTTTGCGGTACGCGGACCTCTCACTGTTGTGGCCTCTCCCATTGTGGAGCACAGGCTCCGGACGCGCAAGCTCAGCGGCCATGGCTCATGGGCCCCGCCGCTCTGCGGCACGTGGGATCCTCCCAGACCGGGGCACAAACCTGCGTCCCCTGAATCAGCAAGCAGACTCTCAACCACTGTGCCACCAGGGAAGCCCCATACATAACTTTTTCTCCTCTGCCTCATTCCTCAAGAAACCAGTTAAAATTTTATCTTATATGAAGTCTTTCTTAGCTCCCTTATTGTAAATTGATAATTCTTAACTCTGGGATCCTATAGGATTTTGTTTAAACTGCTTGTACTCAGTATTGTTATTTATCTGTTTTTATATCTGTCTTCCATTCCTAGTCATGTGAGTTCCTCAATGGCAGATTTTTTTCTCTTACTGAATTTGGTGTCTCTACAGACTAGCAGTGTGTGGAATGAAATAGGTTCCTGGTAATGCTTGATAAAATAAAGAATACATGCGAAATTCTGTGATAATGCACTTAATTTCAGTTGGGAGGGGTACATTAGAATCATTGATGGAGTTTTAAAAATATTATTGCTAAAAACTTAGAATCCCTGGGCATGTACATTCTAAAAACTCATCACAGTTAATTGTGATGTGTATGTTATATTAAGAGCTATTGCTGCTAATTACATCCAGAGAAAGTAGAATTGGACACTATTCAGGGAAACTTGAGGATCTAAGCCTTCATCAGAGCATATTAATAGTGATTATGACAGAAACAACTGCAAACTTTTATGGCACAGAACTAGTGAGTTTCATCTAGGTTAATATCCAATAATCTACACTCTTCAGCATGGTTGTATAATCAACAATGAATCAGTGTAATTGGCCCATCAACATACATGGATTTGCAAAGGCACCCCAGGTGATTCTGGTGCATGCATTTGGTTAATAACTTCTGCTGAATGGACAGTTCACTTTTGGTGTTCACTAATCATAATGTTAAGATTCATTCCACCATTCTGGAAACATTTTTAACTCAGGGTATTGTGTATGTCATCTGAAGGTTTCCTTTCCTCTAGATTTGTAGTGATTCCTGTTCTAAGGGACAGCTTTGCCCATAGGATTTGCAGTCTGGTGCCTTAGAGGTATGATTTGAGGGATCCCTCAAAACATCTTTACCTGTTCTCCAAAAGGATTCATTTTTTTTTAAAGTTAAGCACTGGCCCTTCCCCATCCTTGACAGTCTTTTAAAGCTCTATAGAAGTCTATCACTAAAATCTTAGTCTGAATAAATTATCAGATATATTCCTTTAGCATGTAGACATTGGATTCCTAGGAGAGAAATCTCAAGGCACTGACCGCAGAGGTGGAAACTCTATAAATGAAATCATCTTTCCTTAGGACTTCTATATTTGCAGAAAAAGGAGACCCTCCTAAAAATAATTCTGAGCTTTTTCTTTCCCAGTGGTAGGTATGGATATTAACCTCTTGCTATAGCTGAGGAAATAGCATACACTGGATCGTTTAAACAATAGACATTTCTTTTTCTACTCCCACTGAGACAAGTTTGTTCTGGAGGCTGGAAAGCCCAAGATGAAGTTGTTGGCACATCCAGTGTTTGGTGAGGACCCACTTCCTGGTTTGCAGATGGCTGTCTTCTGATATCCTCACATGGCAGAGAGCAGAGAGAGAGGAAGCAAGCTCTCTCATGTTTCTTCTTATAAGGGCACTAATAGTATTCATGAGGGCTCCATCCTCATGACCTAATTATTTCCCAGAGGCTCCATCTCTAATACTGTCACAGTGGGGATTAGGCTTCAACATATGAATTTTGGGGGACATATTCAATCTATAGCACTTGTCTCAGTGGGAGTAGAAATTGCATTTACAACATCAGCTAAAATTCTGACTTTTCACCTTTGCAGGCCAAGGCCACCTTGGGGTGCCAGGCTAGAGTGGACCTAAGCCACCAGTAGAGACAACCGGTTGCTGAGAATGAATTTTGGCTTTGTGACATGGATTTTAATAAAGCCTGTCTTTTTCTTTTTCCATTTTACAGAATTTACTTATTTTCCTGGCTTTATTGAAGTATTATTAACAAATAAAAATTGTACATATTTAAGGCATACAATGTAATGTTTTGGTATATGTATACATTGTAAAATAATCACCCAAATCAGGCTAATTAATATATGTATCACCTCACATAACTGTCATTATTTTGTGTGCTGAGAGCACTTGAGATCTAATCTTTTAGCAAACTTCAAATATACATTATTATTAGTCATATCTCCAGAACTTATTCATCTTATAACTGAAAGTACACTTTGATCAATATCTCCCATTTGAGACCCCCTAGCCTCTGGTAATCACTATTCTATTCTCTGTTACTGTGAGTTTGACTTTATTCAAGATTTCACATAATTGAGATCCTGTGATATTTGCTTATTTCACTTAGTATAATGCCTTTCAGGTTAATCCATATTGTTTCAGGCAGTAGGATTTCCTTCTTATTTAAAGCTGAATAATATTCCATTATATATATATATATATAATATTAATTCTTCCAATCCATGAACACAGAATATCTTTTCCATTTATTTGTGTCTTCTTCAATTTCTTTCATCAATGTTTCATAGTTTCAGTGTACAGATCTTTCACCTCCTTGGTTAAATTTATTCCTGAGTATTTTATTCTTTTTGATGTTATTGTAAATAGAATTGTTTTCTTAATTTCTTTTTTGGGTAGTTTGTTGTTAGTGTATAGAAATGTTATTGATTTTTGTATTTTTATTTTGTGTCCTGAAACTTTAGCTTCTCTCTAGTTGTGGTGTGCAGGTTTTCTCTCTGTAGCTGTGGTGCACGGGCTCCAGAGTGCTTGGGCTTTGTAGTTGTGGTGCATGGGCTCCAGAGTGCATGGGATCTGTAGTTTATGGCACACGGGCTCTCTCATTGAGGTGCGTGGGCTCAGTAGTTGTGGCACAGGGGCTTAGTTGCCCTGTGGCATGTGGGATTTAGTTCCCTGACCAGGGATCAAACCCACATCCCCTGCATTGGAAGGTGGATTCCTTACCACTGGACCACCAGGGAAGTTCCCTGAATTCATTTATTAGTTTAATAGTTTTCTAGGGGAAATCTTTAAAGTTTACTATATATAGATTATGTCATCTTCAAACAGAGACAATTTTACTTTCTTTTTTAAAATTTCTTTTTCTTGTCTAATTGTTCTGGCTAGGACTTCCAGTACTATGTTCAATAGAAATGGAGAAAGTGATCACCCTGGCCTTGTTCTTGACTGTAGAAGAAGAGCTTTCTGCTTTTCATCACTGAGTATGATGTTAGCTGTGGGCTTGTCATATATGGCCTTTATTGTTTTGAGGTACATTTCTTCTATACCTAATGTAAGAGTTTTTATTATAAAAGAGCTTTGAATTTTGTCAAATGATTTTTCTGCATCTTTAAAGATAATCATGTGATTTTTATCCTTCATTCTGTTAATATGGTGTATCACACTTACTGATTTGCATATGTTGAGCCATACTTGCATCACTGGGAGTAATCTCACTTGATACACCATAGTGTATAATCCTTTTAACATGTTGTTGAATTCAGTCTGATAGCATTTTTGTGGAGGATTTTTGCATCTATGTTCATCAGGTATATTGGCCTATAATTTCCTTTTCTTGTAGTGTCCTTGTATGGCTTTGGCATGATTGTAAGGCTGGCCTTGTAAAATGAGTTCAGAAGTGCTCTCTAGCCTTAAATTTTTGGGAAGAGTTTGAGGAAGATTGGTATTAATTCTCCTTTAAATGTTATGTATAATTCATAACTTAAGGCATCTGGTCCTGGACTTTTGTTTCTTGACAGATTTAGATTACTGATTCAATCTCTTTACTCATTATTATTCTGTTCAGATTTCATATTTCTTCATAATTCAGTTCTGGTATATTGTATGTTACTAGGAATTTGTTTCTTCTAGGTTACCCAATTTTCTGGCATATAATTGTTCATAATATTCTCTTTTGATCCTTTTTATTTCTGTGGTATTAGTTGTAATGTCTCCTCTTTCATTTTTTAATTTTATTTAGTAGCATCTTCTCTTTTTCTTAGTTATTCTAGCTAAAGTTTTATCAGTTTTGTTTATATTTTCACAAAACCAACTCTTAGTTTTGTTGATCTTTTCTGATGTCTTATCTCTGTTTAATTTATTTCTGCTCTTTGTTATTTCTTTCCTTTCTACTAACTTTGGGCTTAGTTTGTTGTTCTTCTTATAGTTCTTTGAGATTTGAAATTAGGTTGCTTATTTGAGATTTTTCTTCTTTTTAAAATGAAGGTGTTAAACTATAAACTTCCCTCTTAGAATTATTTTTGCTGCATCCTATAAGTTCTGGTACATTTCATTTCTATTTTGGTTTGTTTCAAGATATATTTTATTTCATTTTTGATTTCTTCTATAATCCATTGGTTGATTTGGAGCATGTTGGTTAATTTTCTAAATGGACCATGCTTTATTTTACCTCAGGCTTCTTCCTCCTCCTATCTCCTTAGCTGACATGTTTTATTCACACTTGAAAAATTTGGCAAAGGTGCCATCTCTTCTGTGAAGTCTTCACAGACACATACCAAACTGGGTTAGGTAATTTTTAAATGTTTACTCAAAAGTACTCTATGTTGTCTTCCATTTTGTCACTCATAAAACTGTATTGATAATATCTGTTTATTTGTCTGTCTCTCCTTGGGCTAAAAATGATGTAGGGCAGGGACATACTTCTAATAAATTATTTGTTATTTATCTAAAATTCAAATAAAACATGGGTCCTTACTTTTATTTACTAAAATTGGTAACCTTAATGATATTTCACTTTTTGCTATATCATCTTTTTCCCATTATATAATCTGATGATTCTTTCATGCTATTAAATATTATGTCTCTAAACTAATTTTTCTTATGGATGTATCCATTAACCAAATCCTTATTGTTGGAAATTAGGTTGTTTCCAATTTGGGGTATTGTAAGTAATTTTATGATGAACATACTTTTCTGTAAATATTTATTTGCACTTGTGAATATTTTTTAGGATAAGTTCCTCAGAGTTGAATTAGTAAGCCAAAGAGTATGTACATTTGCTTAATGCTTTCCATTTATGATATCAAAATCTTTTTAAGAAAGGAATGTTTTTAATTTTTTTTGTATTATTTAAATTGTTTTTGTATTTGTGCTATTCATGTACTTATATAATTATACAATTAAAATTTGTATTATTCTTGCATTTTATGCCTAGAACAAACAGTTTTAGGTAGAATTTGTACTGTTCCTTGCATCTGTCAAGTTTAAAGTCATGCGGGATACCTATGTGAAGAAGTCCTTCAGGCAGGAACTTGGTGTTACAGAACTAGAGCCCAGGGAGCTACTCTAGAAATGTAGAACTTGGAGTCATCAACATAATATTGGTATTTGAAGCCATGGGAGTACAGTGAGCTCAACGAAGAGCTGAGCATAAACAGGAAAAACGGAAAAGAGGTTAAAGCCCTTGTAAACACCCACAGGATGACAGGAGGAAGAGAATTCAATAAAGGAAGAGTCATAATAGAGAATTAAAAGCATGTAAACAGAAAACTGCAATTTAAAATCTACAACCGGCATTAGAATAATTTGTCTTTAGTTGCCATTTCTGAATTCTCAATAACCCAAAGGATTTTAAAGTAGAAAAACTTATCCATGATAAAGTCTATATCTAAGAGCTCAGTCAGTGTTTGGTAGTTATTAATATTAATTATAATAAATATAATTTATTAAGCACTTTCTAGGAACTAGGCACTGTGCTAAGTGCTGCACATGCATTAATCTCCTTGAATCCTGAAAACAACTCCAAGGTAGATATTGATATTAACCTCATGCTATAGCTGAGGAAAGAGTTGCAGTGTAGTTAGGTTAGTTAAGTAACTTGTCCCAAACTGCCAATTAGCAAATAGCCAAGATTGGATTTGTACTTGTTTTCTGGGGCTTGGATCCCAATATTTACTAACTAACTAGGCTATATTAGTTTCCATTTGCACAGGACTTCACAATGTATAGAATATTTTCACATTTATTATCTTATTTATAGCCATAATACCACTGTTTAAATAAAGGACCAAATGGCATATAACAATCTTTCTGAAACTCGAATGTGCTATTATAAATCACTTGAAAATTTTGTTAAAATGAAGATTCTAATTCAGTTTGGGATGTAGCCTGTTTCTGCATTTCTAACAGGATTCTATATGGTGCTGATGAGGCTGGTTTACAGAAAAAAATTTGAGTAGCAAAAGTATATGGGAAAAAATAAAAATTATAACGTTTCTGAATGTCAGTACTTTTTTATATTTCACCTATGAAGAACAATGAAAAATTTTAAATTTTAATTATGAAATATTTCAAACCTTCATAGAATATAGAAGATAATATAACAGACATCCATGTTTCCATCACTAAGATTTGATACAAACTAGCATAGATACAGATATAGTTGCCATTTTTGCTTCAGATCTCGCTCTCTTTCTTTTATTCTCTCTTTTAATGTAATAAAAGATTCCAGGGCTTCCCTGGTGGTGCAGTGGTTGAGAGTCTGCCTGCCTATGCAGGGGACAGGGGTTCGTGCCCTGGTCCAGGAAGATCCCACATGCCACGGAGCTGCTGGGCCCGTGAGCCATGGCCGCTGAGCCTTCGCGTCCAGAGCCTGTGCTCCGCGATGGGAGAGGCCACAACAGTGAGAGGCCCGCGTACCGCAAAAAAAAAAAGAAAAAAAGATTCCAGAAAAAGCTGAAGATCCTCACCCAATCCAGAAGTAACCACTAATTTAAAGTTATTGCATATTATTCCCTGAGATAATTTATAATTTTTTTCATATTTATTTATTCATATCCAAAAAATGATATTTCATGCATTAGTAAGTGAAGGAGGAGCACTTCTGTAATGTTCAGAAAACTCACTAAAAAAGAAACAAAAACAAGAATAACAAGCAGCAACAAACATCAAAACCAACAAATTCAGCAGTGTAGGGGTAGCGGGCTGATTTCCACAGTTGCCACATTATATTATTTAAAATGTCTAGTTTTATAAAAAAAAATTGTGATGTGCAAAGAGCCAGGAAAGGGACTTCCTTGGTGGTGCAGTGGTTAAGAATCCACCTGCCAATACAGGGGACATGGGTTCGAGCCCTGGTCCAGGAAGATCCCACATGCTGCAGAGCAACTAAGCCCATGTGCCACAACTACTGAGCCTGCACTCTAGAGCCCACGAGCCACAGCTACTGAAGCCCACGTGCCTAGAGCCTGTTCTCTGCAACAAGAGAAGCCACCACGATGAAAAGCCTGTGCACCGCAACGAAAAGTAGCCCCCACTCTCTGAAACTAGAGAAAGCCCACATGCAGCAATGAAGATGCAATGTAGCCAAAAATGAATAAATAAATAAATAAATAAATAAAAAATATAAAAACAAAACAAAGAGCCAGAAAATATGACCCATATACAGGAAAATTTAAGTCAATAGAAACTGTGCCTGAGGAAACTCAGATGTTGGACTTACTACAAAAAAAACAGATTTAAAATCAGCTATTGTGAATAAATTTAAAGAAATAAAGAAAATTTGGTCTAAAGAATCAAAGGACAGTATTTCACCAAATGGAAAATATCAAGAAAAAGAATTTATAAAAAAAGAACGAAATAGAAATTCTGGAGTCCAAATATGCAATAACCTGAAATTAAAAATATACGAGAGGAACTCAAGAGTGGTTCTGAACTGGTACAAGAAAGATTCAGTGACATTGATGGATAAAATAAAAAATACAAGCTATAACAAGTGGTGGTGAAGATCTGTAGAAATCTGAAACCTCATACACTGCTGGTGGGGATGTAAAATGGTGCAGCTCCATTGGAAAACAGTCTGATAGTTTCTCAAAAGGTTAAACATTGTGTTACATATGACCCACCAATTCCACTCCTAGGTATATAACCAAGAGAAATAAAAACATATGTCCATACCAAAAACTCTACATCAATGTTCACAGCAGCATTATTCTTGATAGCTAAAAATTGGAAACTAGGCAAATGTCCATCAGCTGATGAATAGATCAATAAAGTGTGGTACATCCACAAATCAAATATTGGTCAACAATAAAAGTAATGAACTAATGATACATGCTCCAACATGTATTAACATTGAATACACTATGCTATATGAAAGAGATACACAAGGCAACATATTGTCTGGTTACATTTATGTGAAATGTCCAGAATAGGCAAATTCATAGTGATAGAAAGTAGTTTATTTGATGCCATGGACTGAGAATGACAGCAGAATAGGGAATGACTGGTAATGGGTATGGGGTTTCTCTTTCAGGTGATGAAAATATTCTGAAATTAGATAGTGATGATGCTTGCACAACTCTGTGAATATACCAAAAACCACTGTATTGTACAGTTTAATGTAGTAAATTTCCATGTAAATTTATCTCAACAAAGCTATTGTTAAAATAATAATAATTAAAGAATAAAAAAAAATAGGCCAAACAATAAAAATAATAACAACAAAACACATTCAGAGAAAAATATATACATATATCCTTTTATAGTAGGCACTTTAAAAGAACAGGCACTTTTCATGAAACA
Organism: Globicephala melas; assembly: GCF_963455315.2. Taxonomy (NCBI): domain Eukaryota; kingdom Metazoa; phylum Chordata; class Mammalia; order Artiodactyla; family Delphinidae; genus Globicephala; species Globicephala melas. The sequence goes on along the minus strand of NC_083335.1, from coordinate 30,067,773 downwards.
TGCTGATTTTCCTAGATAGATTGAACATCTTTTCATACATTTATTTTCTATTTAATATTCCTCATGTGTGAATTGCCTGCCTATAATTTTTGATTGCTTTTCTCTTTGGTTGTTTGAACTTTTCTGATTTATTCATATGTACTGTTTATATATTCTGTATCCTAATTTTTCAGATATATATATTACAAATATCCTTTCCCAGTCTACTGATTGTTTTTCTGTATTTATAATTCTTTTTTGAAGTCCATTTCTTTGAATGACAAATTTTATCAATCTTTTGTTTTGTGCTTTTGTGATTTGTTTAAGAAAAGCTTCCCTACCCTTAGGTCATGTTGATATTTGTTCTATATTACTTATTGTTTCTTTAGGGTTCACGTAGATATTAAAATTGCTTTTTCCCCTTATGACAGTGTTTTCCTATAAACAGAGTTCTTTTTTTTTTTTAACATCTTTATTGGGGTATAACTGCTTTAAAATGGTGTGTTAGTTTCTGCTTTATAACAAAGTGAATCAGTTATACATATACATATGTTCCCATAACTAAACAGAGTTCTTGAACTGCCACCTCTTTCTCTTTATCTCTGCTAAATCAGATCACTGACCCTAAGTTGGAATATGAAAATTCCACATTTAACTCTTTTAGGTCAGTGCATCTAGAGCACCATACGCAGAGGGCAGTTGTAAAATATGACAAGAATTTGCTAGGCAGAAAAAAGTGTACATACTTGGGGTCTTCTCTTTAGCTCCTCCTAAGGTAATCCTTCAGGTGGTCACTTAAAACTTGAAAAGTGAGTGACATCAAGGCAAGCTGCACCTAGAAACCTGGGAGTACCTCTGAATCTCAACAACTTCTTTCCAATTCTTTGCTTTCTGAAGTGTTATAATTATATGCCAATTCAGTCCTTGAATTTTGACCTTGAAACCACCAAGTCATTGTGACATTGGCAGAGAATACGGTGGGAGATAGTTTTTCTTAGGGACAGTTCATTTTTCTTTTCCTTTGCTCTGGTACTACCAATGGGAATGTTTCTGTTGACTGTCTTTGAAAGTTTTTATTTACATGTTTTTGGTAACCTAGGAATAGTACATATATCAACTGAGAGAATGGGCAGGAAGATTCAGTAGAATTTTCTTGGATTATGAACAAGCTGACCTAATCACTTTCCAGAAAGATAATACATTTTGTAAAATTGAGAAAAAGTTAATTTTTATTTGCTGATGTATTTTATAGAGCAAGGATGATAACTGATTTATCTATCAAAACTCACTGATCCACAGGCAGAGAAAAAATCAATTAAAGACTACATATATAAAAATGCAACTTGTGCTTTTTTCAGAAGAAAAAGATGATAAAATTACCCATTAACATAACAATAACAGAACACACTTTTCTATACAGCCAATACTACTAATGATAAAAATATGCTTCAGGGGACTTCCCTGGTGGTCCAGTGGGTAAGACTCCACGCTCCCAATGCAGGGGACTCGGGTTCAATCCCTGGTTGGGAAACGAGATCCACATGCATGCCTCAACTAGAAGTCCACATGCTGCAACTAAGGGTCTTCATGCCACAACTAAGAGGTCCGCATGCTGCAATTAAAAGATCCCACATGCTGCAGCGATGATCCTGTGTGCTGCAACTAAGACCCAGTGTGGCCTAAATAAATAAATAAATAAATGTTAAAAAAATAAGGCTTCCCTGGTGGCACAGTGGTTAACAATCCTCCTGCCAACGCATGGAACACGGGTTCAAGCCTTTGTCTGGGAAGATCCCACATACTGCAGAACAACTAAGCCCGTGTGCCACAACTACTAAAGCCTGCGTGCCTAGAGCCGGTGCTCTGCAACAAGAGAAGCCACCAAAATGAGAATCCCGTGCACCGCAACAAAGAGTAGCCCCACTCGCCGCAACCGGAGAAAAGCCCACATGCAGCAACAAAGACCCAACTCAGCCAAAAATAAAATAAAGTAAATAAAATTTAAAAAATATATTTAAAAAATATACTTTGGTTCTACATTATCGCTAGCAAATTTCTTACATTTAATAATGACTTAAGTGTGTCTGTTGGTTTAGAATTTATAAGACACTGTCATACATTTACATTTGATTTTCAAAATGATCCTGTGAGATAAAGAAAATATTTTATTCTCATGTTCCTAATGAGTAAACTGAGATTCAGAGGGAATACATGATTTGTCTAAGGTTAAACAGCTAGAGTGGCAGAACTGAAGCTAAAATTCCTTCCTCAGTCTATTAAAAGGTACCAAGAGGAAAGGAGGGTTGTAGAAAGATTGCAGTGGAGATAGACAAATAGCCATATAAAAAGCATAGATGGAGATACTTGGCAACAAAGGAAATGAAACAAAAAAATGTGTTACTGCTCCTAAAATCTTTGATTTAGAGATATTGTGACATTTATATACCTTATTGTTATAAGTTTTAAGTGTCAGTAAAGGGCTGTACCATTTTACAATCCAACCAGCAGTGTATGAGGGTTCCAATTTCTCCATATCCTTGCCAAAACTTGGTATTATATCTTTTTGTTTATAGCCATCATACTGGGGTTGAAGTGGTACCTCATTGTGGTATGATTTGCATTCCCCTGATGGTTAATGATGTGGATTATCTTTTCATGTGCTTATTCGTCATTTGTATACCTCTTTTGGTGAATGTCTATTCATATCCTTTGGCAATTTTTCAGTTATTTGTCTTTTTATTGAATTTTAAGCATTCAATTTATCTGCTTTTCCTTTGTTTGCTTGAACTTTTGGTGTCATATTTTGAAAACCCTTGCCCAATGCATAGTTACAAAGATTTGTATCTATGTTTCTACTAAGAATTTTATAGTTTCTTACATTTATGGCTTTGATCCATTTTGAATGAATTTTTTGTACATGGTTCATTGTTTTGCATGTGGATATCCAGTTGTCCCAGTATAATTTGTTGAAAAGATTATTCTTTCACCATTGAAGTGTTTTGGTACCGTTGTCCAAAAGCATTTGACCATAAATGTAAGGGTTTATTTCTTGGCTCTCAATTCTGTTTCATTGATCTAATGTTTATCCTTATGCCAGTACCATACTGTCTTGATTGCTATAGCTCTGTACCAAGTTTTGAAATCAAAAAGTGTAAGTCCTCCAACATTGTTTGTTGTCAAGATATTTTTGGCTATTTTGGGCCCTAGTGTTTTCATATGAATTTTAGGATCAGCTTTTTAATTTCCACAGGAAAAAGAGGTAGAATTTTGATAGGGATTTAATTGACTCTGTAGATGAATTTGGGGAGTATTGCCATTTAATATTAAACATTCCAATTTATTATTTATGTCATTCTATTTATTTAGGTCTTCTTTAACTTCTCTCAACTATGTTTGTAGTATTGAGTAAAATTTTTGCATTTTTTGTTAAATTTATTCTTGTGTTTTATTCTTTTTGATGTTATTGTAAATGGAATTTTTTTGATTTAAATTTCAGATTATTCATTTTAAGTATATAGAAATAAAGTTAACTTTTGTATACTGATCTTGTTTTCTGATATTGTTGAACTTGTTTATTAGTTTCAATAAGTTTTTGGTGTGGCTTCCATAGGATTTCTTTTTATATACAAGATCATGTCATTTTCAAAAAAAGATAGTTTCACTTCTTCCATTCCAATCTGAATGCTTTTTTCTTTTTCTTGCTTATTTGTTCTGGCTAGAACCCATAATACAAAGTTGAATAGAGGGAGTGACATTAGGAAGATGGTGGAACAGGAGTGTCCGGCATTTGTCTCTTTGTAGAAACATCAATTTAAACAACTACCCATGAATGAAAATATCTTCATAAGAGCTAAGGATTCCAGGTGAGAGATTAAAACCTCTGGGTGGAATATAGGAATAAGAAAAGATGCATTAAAAAGGGTGGGAAGGACAATCTCACATTACCCATCATCACTCCCTCAAGCCCAAGCAGGCCAGCATGTAGAAAGACACCATCCCATGGGGGAAAGAAAGTAAAGTGAGCACTGACTTCACTGTGGACCCCCAGCAAGAGGCATGTCCTAGTGAATTCTGGCACCAGGCCAGCCCCTATGGCCCTAGGCTTAAGACTGGCACTTGTGAACTCTGGTGCCTGTGGACCCAGCCTGCCAGCCTGCCCTAGCACCAGGCTGACACCCATAGACACAGCCTCCAGGCTGGCCCTGGTGGAACCATGCTCTGGGCCCATGCAGGCTCCAGACTTCCCCCGGTAGACCCAGTCTCCAGGACCACCCCAGTGCCAGGCTGGCCCCCATGACCCTAGGCTCCAGGCTAGCACCAGCAGTCCCAGTCTCCTAACCCCTCCTGCACCAGGTCAGGCCCTATAGTCCCAGATTCTAGGCCAACACCTGAAGACCAGTGCCAGGCTGGTCCTGCAGCCTGAGGATCCTGGTCTGCCCCAGCAACAGGTCAGCATCTATGACCCCAGGCATTAGACCTGCTCCTGAAGTCCCAGGCTCCAGGACTGCCCCAGTAGCAGTCTGGCCCCCACAGTTCCAGGCACTAGGCCAGAACCCACAAACAGCCTCCAGATGAGCTCCAGTGGACCCCGGCACCAAACTGCCCCCTGTGGACTCAGTACAAAGCCCATCCCCAAGGACTCAGGTACTAGGCCCACCCCAGAACTAAGTCAGCCCCATGGACCCAGTCTTCAGGCTGGTCCTTGCAGGTGCAACCTCCAAACCCGCCCCCAGCAGATCCAGGTATCAGGATGAGTTGGAAAGTATTTCCTTCTCTTCTATTTTCTGGAAGAGATTATATAGAATCAGTATTAATTTTTCTCTAAATGTATGGGAGAATTCACCAGTCAAAACATCTGGTCCTTTGCTTGTCATTTTGGATTATTTTTGCTGTTGTTGTTACCAGTTCAATATCTTATTATAGGGACATTTAGATTTTTCTGTTTCTTTTTGTCTCTGTCTTCCCTGCAATTTGTCTGTTTCTTCTAAATTATGTAATTTATCATACAGCTGTTTATAATATTCTCATATAGTCTTTTATAATTTCTATATGTTCCTTTGTAACGTTCCTTCTTTCAATCTTCATTTTAGTAATTTAATCTTTTCTATTTTTAGGTCAGTCTACCCAAAGTTTCCTTAATGTTGTTAACTTCTTAAAATGCTTATAGATTCAGTTCTTTGTATTGTGTAATTTTATCTATCTATTTTCAAGTTTATGTATTCTTTCTTCTGCTATTCCAAATCTGTTGAGCTCTTCTAGTGAATTTTTAATTTTGGTTATTGTACTTTTTAACTCAAGAATTTCCATTTTGTTTTTGTTAAATAATTTCTACCTCTTTATTGATATTCTCTATTTGATGCTACATTGTTGTCATACTTCCCTTTACATTTTCAAGCATGGTTTTAGTTCTTTCAACATATTTATAATGGTTACTTTGAAGTCTTTGCCTGTTAAACCTAATATCTGTTCTCTCTCACAGACCATTTATATTGCTTGCTTATTTCCATTGTGGATGAATCACATGTACCTGCTTCTTTGCACGTCTTATAATTTTTTGTTGGAAACTGGACATTTCAGGTAATTTATTGTGGCAACTCTAGATAGTGATTCCCCTCCTTCCTCGAGAGCTCTTATTGTTGTTGTTTGCCTTTTTATTTGTTTGGTGACTGGCTGGATTATTTTAGTGAACTCTATTTCCCCCACAGTGTAAAGCCTCCGATGTTTCTCCTTAAGGGGTGCAGCCTTGGGCACATGTACAGTAACCCTTAGATGACAGTGGATTCAGCAGGACTCCTGTTGACTGTCTTTTTCTGGATCTCTCTGTTAAGATTTCTGCCTCTGTTGTTCTCATACCCAGCTTTTAGGTCCCAATAATTGGTGACTGATTGCTCCATTTTTGACAATGCCACAGGGAATATACTGCTCTATAGTCAACCTCAACCAAATAAATTTGTTCCCTTGGCAGGGGTAGTTTTTGAGGTCAGTCTTTGTGGATTGTTCTGATTCCTGGAGGGCACTTCTTAGATATTTATTTCCCTTATGTTCTCTCATACACTAGCTGGCATATGGTTTATCACCTTCCTCTCATGGTGCTAGCAGCCTTTTTTTGATTGCTTACCACCAAAATTTCCACTATTTTGAGAGAACCCTGAAGTTTAATTTCCCTATACTTTGTCTCAAATAAAGTCAGTTCCTTTGGGATTATCTTCAGAACTTTCTGTTTTTGTGGACCATCTTTCCCCCTCAGCAAAATCTCTGCAGCCATTTCCCTGAAGGGTACAGTAGCTCACTTCTCTTGGACTGATACATCAGCTTTCTAACCAAGCTGCTAGATGTGTTGATAGCCTAAAGTCTTCTTGGTTTGTTCTTCCACCACAGAACCTCCATCTTATCAGTGAACTGGGGTGAGGGCAATCAGGGCTCCTGTATTCTTTAAAGCTTTCAAAAAATTTTAGCAAAATATATAAAATATAAAATTTGCCACTTTAGCCATTTTTTTAGCATACAATTCAGTGACATCATTACATTCACGATGTTGTGCAAACGTCACCATTGTCTGGTTCCAAAATGTTTTCACTACTCCAAAAATAGGCTCTAATCATTAAGCAATGACTCCCTATTCTCCCCTTACCCCAGACCCTAGAAAACCTCTGATCTACTTGTCTCTATGTATATGTCTATTCTAGATATTTCATATAAGTGAAATCATATAATATTTGTCCTTTGGCTTATTTCAATAAGCATAATATTTTCAAGGCTCATCCATATTGAACCATGTATTAGAACTTTATTCCTTTTTAATGACTGAATAACATCCCATTGAATATATATACCACATTTTGTTAATCTATTCATTTGTTGATGGACACTCAAGGTTGTTTTCTTCTTTCGGCTATTGTGAATAATGCTTCTATGAACATTGACATAAAAATGTCTGAGTCCCCAATTTCAATTCTTTTGGGCCTATATCTAGTAGTAGCATCGTTAGGTCATATGGTAATTCTGTGTTTAGATTTTTGGGGAACTACCTAATTGTTTTCCACAGTGCCTGCACCATTTTACATCCCTACCAGCAATGTATAAGTGTTTCAGTTTTTCTACATCCTTTTTTGTTATTTTCTGGGTTTTTTTTTTTTGCGGTACGCAGGCCTCTCACTGTTGTGGCCTCTCCCGTTGTGGAGCACAGGCTCCGGACGCGCAGGCTCAGCGGCCATGGTTCACGGGCCCAGCCGCTTCACGGCATGTGGGATCCTCCCGGACCGGGGCACGAACCCGTGTCCCCTGCATTGGCAGGCAGACTCTCAACCACTGCACCACCAGGGAAGCCCTATTTTCTGTATTTTTGATTACAGCCATCCAAGTGGGTATGAAGTGGGAGGGATCTCATTGTGTTTTTGATTTGCATTTCTCTAATGACTATTGAGCATCTTTTCATGTGCTTATTGACCACTTGAATATCTTCCCTGGAGAAATGTCTATTTAAGGCCTTTTCCCATTTTTTAAATTTGAGTTGTCTTTTGTTGTTTAATTGTAAGAGTTTGTTATAGATTCTCGACATTAAACCTTTATCAGATGTATGGTTTACAGATATTTTCCCATTCTGTATGTTGTCTTTTTACTTTCTTTATAATATCCTTTGACATAGAAAAGTTTTTAATATGGATGAAGTCCAATTTATCTTTTTTTTCTTCTGTTGGTCATGCTTTTGGTGTCATATCTAAAAATTCATTGCTCAATCCAAGGTCATGATGTTTTACCCCCATGTTTGCTTCTAAGACTTTTATGGTTTTAGTTTTAGTCTTATTATACTTTTAATGTTTCGTTTCTGTACTAGTTTCTCCCACTCTTTTCCTGACATTGGTAATTTGTTGTTTCTCTTTTTTCCCCCTCAAGTCTTAGTAATGTATATTAATTTATTAATCCTTTAAAGATTGAACTTTAGACTTTGTTGATTTCCTTTATTGCATTTACTTTTTCTATTTTATTCAACCCTGTTCTTATCTTTATTATTTATTTCCTTCTAGTTTCTTTTATGGTTGATTTGCTGCTTTTTCTACTATCTTGAGATGGTAACTTAGATAACTGAAGTTCAGCCTTTCTTTTTTTCTAATATACACATTTGTAGCTATATATTTCTAAACACTGTTTTAGCTGCATATCTCAAGTTTTTGACCATATTTTCATTAGCCACCTTCTCAAATATATTCTATTTTTCACTCTAGTTTCTTCTTTGACCCACAAGATATTTAGAAGTGTATTCCTTAATTTCCAAACACTTTGTAGTATTCTAGATGAAATTTTTATTGTCTTTAGTTTAATTCCACTATGTTCAAAGAACATATTCTGAATGATTTTAAGCATTTTGTATTTGCTGAAGTTCATTTTACATTCAGATTTGTTCAATTTGGGAAAATAGTCCATATGTACTTAAAAACTATGCATATTCTGTTGTAGTTTGTATGTAGTACAAACAAAATTGATTTATTTTTCACATAAAATTTATATATTAGGTCAAGTTTGTTAATTGTGTTTTTAGGTTTTTCATGTCCTTACAGATTTTTTTTCCTACTTCTACCATGAACTATTTTGAGAGATGTATTATAGTGTTCAAAATATCCAACAATGATGCTGGTCAATTTTTCTTCTTGATTTTATCAATGTTTGCTTTTTGTATTTCAAAACTCTGTTAGTGGGTGTTTAAAAAATTAAGCAATCCTGCAAAATCTGAGGGAACAGTCCCCAAAGATTACCCTGACATCAGACACCAGCCGTAAGTTCAGGACCCCTGAGGGCTACAAATTCAGGTTTCCCATGATCATTCTCAGGTTCAATAACTCACTAGAATAACTCACAGAACTCAGGAAAATATTATGATTACAGTTTTGTTATAGCAAAAACGTACAAATTAGAACCAGCCGAAGGAAGAGATGCATAGAGTAAAGTCTGGGAGGGTTCCAAATGTGAAGCTTCCATCCTCCTCAGGGGTGTGTTACCCTCCTGACACCAATGTATGACAATATTAAAAGAACACTGCCAACAAGGGAAGCTGACCCAAGCTTTTGCTATCTAGGGTTTTAATGGGGCTTGATCACATACTTCCTGTATGGCTGATCTTTATTCTCCAGCCCCCCCATCTTTAGTCTCCAGTTCCTCCACAAGTTAGAACCAATAGAATGTGGCTCATAGCCCCCATCAAAAATCACATTGTTAGACTGTCTGGTGGCCAAAGCCCACAGGTGAACAAAGGCACTCCTACCAGGAAGAACATTCCAGGGACCTAGAGATTACTTCCTAGTAGCTGACGGCAATGATCAGAACTCTATTTGGGTAAAGTTAATTCTTCACTGCCTAGGTGCTAACAGATTTACAATTTTGATATTTTACTTTTAGACTGATCATTTCTGTATTATGAAGTTTCTCAATCTGCTTATCTGATATTAATATAGATAAATCAGATATCTTCTGGTTAGTGATTCCATAGCCTATCTTTTTTAATCCATGGAACGCTAATCTTTGTCTTATGTGACTACTGGAGAAACTGCTCTGATTTTCAGAGGGAGACTGCTTGTAATTTTAGCCTTCTATTCCATGCATCCTCAATATGCAGCACATATTTTGAGGAGAATTTTGGCTGCATGCTTAACTCCCTTCTCCAAATCTCTGCCCAAAGCAATGCTGATTTCTTTGTCCCCCTGCAGTGGCCCTCTTCTTTGCACTAGGATTTGCAATGGATTTGCAGCCTTCTAGCTGCACTCAGAGCGGACAATTGTTCACAAGTAACTGTGGCAGCAGAGAATATCTCACATCTTCTATCTCCTGAGTCTTACCTTTTTTTATTTCTAAACACCTCAGCATCTCTTTGCTGCCTTCTTTCAGATCATTTCAAAAAATTTTCTGGCTCTGCCAGTAACTCCATCCTAATTATAGTGGAAATTCTTTCACAAAGTTGGAGATTTCTTTCATTTCCCCTCCAAATCTTGTTGTCTCCAAGCTAATGCCCCAATTTCTTTTTACCTCAAGTGATATGATTACAAAACCAGTTGCCATTCTAGTTCCTTTTACTGGACATTAGAATTAATCACATTATGCTTGATGTTGGTTTCCATTGAGGTCTGGTCATCTGGAATTTTGTAGCTCCTCATATGATTCTAATTTACAGCCTAGGTTAAAACCCCCAGATCTAAAGTAATTATAAGAGCACCTGGCAAATATTAAGCATCTGATAGGTGTTGGTTATTTTCATTGTCTTCAGAAGCTGGGGTAATAGTTTTCTTAGTTTTTTATAAACAATATTGGAAAGTTATCTGTGAATGAAAACTACCTTTCACATATGCTTGTTAACATAACTTCCTTTTTCCAATAGCATTATAGATTTAAGATTTTGTTTTGTTTTCTTTACACAGTTTATTCCCACTGTGGTCTACTTTTCTTTACCCTGGCAGGGAAAGGCAAGCTGTAATTCAATACTACTGACCTGATGCATACAGATAAGTATGCAATTTGTTCCAGATTCATTCCATAAACTGTTTTTTAAAAGTATTAAATTCAGAAGTTTTTTTTCTTGTTCCTTTCTGATTTATATAACTAACTCTAGATGACGGATTAATGGGAAAATCAACCTCCCAGTCCATAGAGAGTCCATGTGCAAGGTCTTGATAACCTCCCACCCACCACAACATTGAAGTCATCTGATTATTATCTTATAATTTACAAAGAGTTCATACAGATTAAAGGGTTTTCAAACTGTAGTCAGATCTTCAAAAACAGAACGGTCCGTAGGAGAAGATAAAAACCCCAAATTATATTTATCTTATTAAGGAGATAAATCATGACACAGAAGGAAAGGTTCTTGCTATATGAGTCCATGATAATCCTCCTAGTGTCCTCCAGAGACTAAGCTTAGTGTCTGGCCCTCTACTAACATATTTTCATCTTATGTGTAGAAAGTAAAACGCCTAAAAGCCTTGAAAATATAAGGATTCATTTTATAAAATATAGGTCTCTTTCAAACATCTCTTCCTAAATTTCAGAGGAAGCGCTCACACATTAGAATTTTCATATTTAAGGCCTAGTTTAGCCATATTCCAGGAGAAAAATCTTAGCCAATAGAATATATTTTAAAAAGCCTCTACCCTGTCTAGAAGGTACAACTATGAGTTTTTTGAGTCTTAATTGAAACTCTTGCTGCAGGTTGAAAGAGATGACCTGAAACTGGCAAATCTATTGTATTCAGGTGGATATACACTATGCTCAGGCAATTCTTTGTGTTATAAATGTCTGAAGGTTTTAAAATCTAAACTACTTGCAAGGAGGTAGGGATAACTAGAGATTCAACCAGATGAAGAGAGCTACCCTAAATGAATGATTCTCAGTCACAAAGGTCTGCCACATATGCCTGGAGCCCTTCCCCAGTCATACTGAGTCAGAATCTCTGGGGGTGGGCAAGAATAAATATATTTATACAAACCCTCAATGTGGGAGGGAGATGCAAGTGGGAGGGGATATGGGGATATATGTATACATATAGCTGATTCACTTTGTTATACAGCAGAAACTACCACACCATTGTAAAGCAATTATACTCCAATAAAGATGTTAAAAAAAACCCTCAATGTGATTTCTATAGACTACAGCTGAAAAAGAGTTGAGTTATTCAGGGATAAAGTCTCAGTAGGAGATAAAATATTTACTCCAACTGCAGTAAGTGCAGAGCCCTGTAGTACAGTGCTAGTGACCTTCCTCCAGGGTGAAATCGATTCATTAATCAACAATCTTAAGGATGTTAATTTAACTGTGAGCTCACCTCATCATATCATTTGACTCATATTTTCCCATTTCATTTGTGAATATATAAAAAATTATTTACCAAATGCTTTGGAAACCCCAGGTACATTATGTTAATACCAGTTTAGTAACCTTATTTTAGTTATTTATTTATTTTTGCAGTACGCAGGCCTCTTACTGTTGTAGCCTCTCCCATTGCGGAGCATAGGCTCCAGATGCGCAGGCTCAGCGGCCACGGCTCACGGGCGCAGCCGCTCCGCAGCATGCGGGATCTTCCCGGACCGGGGCACGAACCCGTGTCCCCTGCATCGGCAGGCGGACTCTCAACCACTGCACCACCAGGGAAGCCCTAGTAACCTTATTTTAAAAGGAAGTGTTATCTGAAACTTACTTTCAAAAGGTTCAGAAAAAAAGAAAAGAAAAAAATTATATATATAAAAAAAGAGAATACACACACATAGAAAGAGAGAGAGAGCAAATATGGCAAAATGTTAACATTTGGAGAACCTGAATAAAATATAAATGGGTTCATTGAATTATTCTTTCAACTTTTCTATATCTTTTCAATTTTTCAAAATAAAAAGTTGGGGACAGATGAATGGATAAAGAAGATATGGCACATATATACAATGGAATATTACTCAGCCATAAAAAGAAACGAAATTGAGTTATTTGTAGTGAGGTGGATGGACCTAGAGTCTGTCATACAGAGTGCAGTAAGTCAGAAAGAGAAAAACAAATACCGTATGCTAACATATATATATGGAATCTAAAATAAAAAATGGTTCTGAAGAACCTAGGGGCAGGACAGGAATAAAGACGCAGACGTAGAGAATGGACGTGAGGACACCAGGAGGGGGAAGGGTAAGCTGGGACGAAGTGAGAGAGTGGCATGGACTTATATATACTACCAAATGTAAAATAGATAGCTAGTGGGAAGCAGCTGCATAGCACAGGGAGATCAGCTCAGAGCTTTGTGACCAACTAGAGGGGTGGGATAGGGAGGGTGGGAGGGAGATGCAAGAGGAAGGAGATATGGGGATATATGTATATGTATAGCTGATTCACTTTGTTATAAAGCAGAAACTAACACACCATTGGTAAAGCAATTATACTCCAATAAAGATGTTAAAAAAGAAAAAGAAAAAGAAAAAAAAGTTGGGGAAATGAAAAAAGTGGGGGAATAAAATCTAATAGGATTAGTTACTGATAAATCCATGCTGGTTCCTCATGAATATTGCTTTTGTTTTCAAGTGCTTGAAAATCAATCTTTTATAACTATTCTGAGATCCAACTTTTCTCCAGTTTTGAAAATTAAAGCATTTGCCCAGATTCAAATTCATATTTCCTATCCTTTATTTATTGGGTACGAATCTTTATCAGGCACCATGCTGGGTATAGAGTGATAAAACACACAATTCCTATCCTACTATCTTGTAACCTGTATAACCTCTGTCCTTCTTGATTTCTCCAAAAACTATACCATTTACACTTCCCCAAGTAAACCCTGCACTCTTGCACTTCAATACTCCAATGCGAGACTGGGGCATTTTCATCCACTTAGGGTATCCTTCCACTTCATTGCTACCTTTTGAAGTCTTACTCATTTTCAAAGTCCATACTAGATAAAACATTCACTATACTCATTCTTGAGATCTCATAGGAGGAATTTATTTCTCTCTCTCCTAACCCAAACTAGCAATTTTTACATATTTACATCACAAATTGCTTTGTAGTTTAGTTTTGAAAATGTCTCAACCAGATTATGAACCCTAGAGGGAAGGGACTCTGTTTTATTGATCTTTTGCTTTGCCAAACAGATTCTAACACTGCCTAATACACACAGGCATACCTTGGAGATACTGTGAGTTCGTTTCCACACCACCACAGTAAACTGAATTTTGCAATAAAGTGAGTCACATGAATTTTTTGGCCTCCCAGTGCACATAAAAGTTATGTTTACACTATACTGTAGTCTATTAAGTATGCAGTAGCATAATGTCTAAAAAATGTACATACCTTAATTAAAAAATATTTTTAAATAAGCCAGTACGTAGATTAAAAGCCAAAATATTGTAAAAGCAACTATAATTACCATAAACAAGGATAAGCATGAAGAGGTAAAATAGGACATCAAAATGTGGGGGAGGGGGGTAAAAAAATGTAGATCTTTTAGAATGTGTTTGAACTTATATGACTATCAGTTTAAATCAAGTAGATATAATTATGGGTCAACATGTATGAAACCTATGGTACTCACAAATCAAAAACCTACAATAAATACACAAAAACTAAAAAGAAAGGAACACAAGCATATTACTAAAGAAAGTCATCAAACCACAAGGGAAGAAAAAAAAAGAATAAATGAATAAAGAAGAACTACAAAAACAACCAGAAAACAGGTAATAAAATGGCAATAAGTACATACCTATCAAAAATTACTTTAAATGTCAATGGAATAAATGCTCCTAAGGTAAGAGTGAGGATTACAGATATAATGAATATAAAGTACTTAAAATAATACCTGGCACATAATAAACTTTTATTATTAGAAATAATGAGGAATTTTGAGATGAGATTTTCAGGACTGGAGATCCTGCAAAAGTGAGTGAGTACTGATGTGTCAAAGAAATATAATCGAAACTATCAATACTACTCTGTTTTAATCCTAGCCTTTGATAACTTGATGAAACATGTAAAATATAGATCATACATAATTCATAGGACTGCTGTAAAAATTACAAGAAATATATCATGCAGAGCACTTTAGCTTAATACCTGCCTTATTGTAAGCTCTCAGTAAATATTAGCTATTTTTATTTTTGTTATTAATAAAGAAATATTAATGAAAGAGACCTCCATTTTTGAGGCTTTGGGGATTCTAATGCTAAAACATTAAGCAGTAATTTATTTTAGACATGACATTAATCTAGGATTGTTGCTTCTCTTCTATAATTAACACCACTTGGTTATATAATTCCAGAATTGTTTATTCCTTCTTGAAATTGTTTTAGCAAACAGCTTTCTGATTCATAAGTAAAATCTCTGTAGTTATATTACTCCCTTTTTAGATCGTTTCAGAGTCCCAAAAATTCACATTCAGTAATGCAAGTTGACAAATCATCTTAACTTATGCAAAATACATTTACACTTAGCTAGGAGATTAACACAATTGTATTTTGATCTGATTGCCCAAAGGAAAAAGGAAGAAATGTACCTCTTCTCTCTCTCTCTTTTTTTTTTTTTATTGAGAGTCTTCTGTGGTGAAAGAGGTTCCATTACCTTGACTAATAATAGATGTGAAAATATTATATGAAATGACTTGCATTATACTTTGGGAGCTATTTTTCATTTATAAAAACTTTTCAAAAAGCTATAAAGGGCTTCCCTGGTGGCGCAGTGGTTGAGAGTCCGCCTGCCGATGCAGGGGGCACGGGTTTGTGCCCTGGTCTGGGAAGATCCCACATGCCGCGGAGCGGCTGCGCCCGTGAGCCATGGCCACTGAGCCTGCGCATCTGGAGCCTGTGCTCCGCAATGGGAGAGGCCACAACAGTGAGAGGCCTGCATACCGCAAAAAAAAAAAAAAAAAAAAAAAGCTATAAAATAAGAAGTGTTCAATGCAGGACCTTGGCAAATCTAGAAGTTCAAAAGAAAAAAATTGCCTGTAATCCCACCTAAGACACTCTTAATAGTATTTTAATGTATGTTCTTTTAGGCTGTTTTTCTCTGTATATTTTCTTTAGCAAAATGGTTTTTTGTTTGTTTGGTTTTTTGCTGTACGCGGGCCTCTCACTGTTGTGACCTCTCCCGTTGTGGAGCACAGGCTCCGGACGCGCAGGCTCAGTGGCCATGGCTCACGGGCCCAGCCGCTCCGCGGCACGTGGGATCTTCCCGGACCGGGGCATGAACCCATGTCCCCTGCATCGGCAGGTGGACTGTCAACCACTGCACCACCAGGGAAGCCCGCAAAATGGTTTATTTTGTGCATACTATTTTGTAGCAAGATTTTTTCTCTAAGTAGTAAGTTGTGAACATTTTCCCATGCCGATACATATTCTTCTACAACATGTTTATTTAATTTATTTACCTATTTATTTATTTAATTTTATTTCTCCCCACCCCCACCCCTCACCTCTGGCAACACCAAATTTGTTCTCTGTGTCTATGAACTTGTTTGTTTGTTTGGGATTTTTTTGAATTTTATTTTATTTATACTTTTATACAGCAGGTACTTATTAGTTAGCCTTTTTTTTTTTTTTTTTGCAGTACGCAGGCCTCTCACTGCTGTGGCCTCTCCCATTGCAGAGCACAGCCTCCGGATGTGCAGGCCCAGTGGCCATGGCTCACGGGCCCAGCTGCTCTGTGGCATGTGGGATCTTCCTGGACTGGGGCACGAACCCATGTCCTCTGCGTCGGCAGGCGGACTCCCAACCACTGCACCACCAGGGAAGCCCCAGTTATCCATTTTATACATATTAGTGTATACATGTCAATCCCAGTCTCCTGATTAATCCCCCACCCTGCTTTCCCCCCTTGGTGTCCATACGTTTGTTCTCTACATCTGTGTATCAATTCTGCCCTGCAAACTGGTTCATCTGTACCATTTTTCTAGGTTCCAGATATATGCGTTAATGTATGATATCTGTTTTTCTCTTTCTAACTGACTTCACTTTGTATGACAGTCTCTAGATCCATTGACGCCCGTACAAAAGAAACAACATTGTTCCTTTTTATGGCTGAGTAATATTCCATGGTATATATGTACCACATCATCTTTATCCATTCGTCTCTCGATGGGCATTTAGGTTGTTCCATGACCTGGCTATTGTAAATAGTGCTGCAATGAACATTGTGGCACATGACTCTTTTTGAATTATGGTTTTCTCTGGGTATATGCCCTGCAGTGGGATTGCTGGATCATATGGTAATTCTGTTTTTAGTTTTTTAAGGAACCTCCTTACTGTTCTCCATAGTGGCTGTATCGATTTACACTCCCGCCAACAGTGCAAGAGGGTACCCCCTTCTCCACACCCTCTCCAGCATTTGTTGTTTGTAGATTTTCTGATGATGCCCGTTCTAACTGGTGTTAGGTGATACCTCATTGTAGTTTTGACTTGCGTTTAATAATTAGTGATGTTGAGTAGCTTTTCATGTGCTTCTTGGCCATCTGTATGTGTTCTTTGGAGAAAGGTCTATTTAGGTCTTCTGCCCATTTTTGGATTGGGTTGTTTGTTTTTCTTAATATTTAGCTGCATGAACTGTTTATATATTTTGGAGATTGATCGTTTGTCCATTGATTTGTTTGCAAATATTTTCTCCCATTCTGAGGGTTGTCTTTTCGTCTTGTTTGTAGTTTCCTTTGCTGTGCAAAAACTTTTAAGTTTCATTAGGACCCATTTGTTTATTTTTGTTTTTATTTCCATTACTCTAGGAGGTGGATCAAGAAAGATCTTGCTGTAATTTATGTCAAAGAGTGTTCCTCCTATGTTTTCTCTAAGAGTTTTATAGTGTCCAGTCTTACACTTAGGTCTCTAATCTATTTTGAGTTTATTTTTGTGTATGGTGTTAGAGAGTGTTTTTATTTCATTCTTTTACATGTAGCTGTCCACTTTTCCCAGCACCACTTATTGAAGAGACTGTCTTTTCTCCATTGTATATCCTTGCCTCCTTTGTCATAGATTAGGTGACCATAGGTACATGGGTTTATCTCTGGGCTTTCTATCCTGTTCCATTGATTTATGTTTCTGTTTTTTTGCCAGTACCATATTGTCTTGATTACTGTAGCTTTGTAGTATAGTCTGAAGTCAGAGAGTCTGATTCCTCCAGGTCCATTTTTTTTCCCCTCAAGACCACTTTGGCTATTTGGGGTCTTTTGTGTCTCCATACAAATTTTAAGATTTTTTGTTCTAGTCCTACAAAAAATGCCATTGGTAATTTGATAGGGATTGCATTGAATCTGTAGATTGCTTTGGGTAGTATAGTTATTTTCACAATACTGATTTTTGCAATCCAAGAACATGGTATATCTCTCCATCTATTGGTATCATCTTTAATTTCTTTCATCAGTGTCTTATTGTTTTCTGCATACAGGTTTTTGTCTCCCTAGGTAGGTTTACTCCTAGGTATTTTATTTTTTTTGTTGCAATGGTAAATGGGAATGTTTCCTTAATTTCTCTTTCAGGTTTTTCATCATTAGTGTATAGGAATGAAAGAGATTTCTGTACATTAATTTTGTATCCTGCAACTTTACCAAATTCATTGATTAGCTCTAGTAGTTTTCTAGTGGCATCTTTAGGATTCCCTATGTATAGTATCATGTCATCTGTAAACAGTGACCGTTTTACTTCTTCTTTTCCAATTTGTATTCCTTTTATTTCTTTTTCCTCTCTGATTGCCGTGGCTAGGACTTCCAAAACTCTGTTGAATAATTGTGGTGAGAGTGGACAACCTTGTCCTCTTCCTGATCTTAGAGGAAATGCTTTCAGTTTTTCACCATTGAGAATGGTGTTTGCTGTGGGTTTGTCATATACAGCCTTTATTATGTTGAGGTAGGTTCCCTCTATGCCCACTTTCTGGAGAGTTTTTATCATAACTGGGTGTTGAATTTTGTCAAAAGCTTTTTCTGCATCTATTGAGATGATCATATGGTTTTTCTTCTTCAATTTGTTAATATGGTGTATCACATTGATTGATCTGCATATATTGAAGAATTCTTGCATCCCTGGGATAAAACCTACTTGATCATGGTGTATGATCCTTTTAATGTGTTGTTGGATTCTGTTAGATAGTATTTTGCTGAGGATTTTTGCATCTATATTCATGACTGATATTGCTCTGTAATTTTCTTTTTCTGTAGTATCTTTGTCTGGTATTGATATCAGGGTGATGGTGGCCTCATAGAATGAGTTTGGGAGTGTTCCTTCCTTTGTAATTTCTTGGAAGAGTTTGAGAAGGATGGGTGTTAGCTCTTCTCCAAATGTTTGATAGAATTCAGCTGTGAAGCCATCTGGTCCTGGACTTTTGTTTGTTGGAAGATTTTTAATGACAGTTAGTCGAAGTTTCATTACTTGTGATTGGTCTGTTCATATTTTCTATTTCTTCCCGGTTCATTCTTGGAAGGTTATACCTTTCTAAGAATTTGTCCATTTCTTGCAGGTTGTCCAGTTTATTTGCATACAGTTGCTTGTAGTAGTCTCTTAGGATGCTTTGTATTTCTGCGGTGTCTGTTGTAACTTCTCGTTTTTCATTTCTAATTTTATTGATTTGAGTTCTCTGCCTCTTTTTCTTGATGAGTCTGGCTAATGGTTTATCAATTTTGTTTATCTTCTCAAAGAACCAGCTTTTAGTTTTATTGATTTTTGGATTGTTTTCTTTGTGTCTATTTCATTTATTTCTGCTCTGATGTTTATGATTTCTTTCCTTCTGCTAACTTTGGGTTTTGCTTCTTCTTCTTTCCCTAATTCCTTTAGGTGTAAGGTTAGATTGCTTATGTGAGATGTTTGTTGTTTCCTGAGGTAGGATTGTATTGTTATAAACTTCCCTCTTAGGACTGCTTTTGCTGCATCCCATAGGTTTTGGATCGTCGTGTTTTCATTGTGATCTGTCTCTAGGTATTTTTTGATTTCCTCTTTGATTTCTTCAGTGATCTCTTGGTTATTTAGTAACATATTGTTTAGCCTCCATGTGTTTGTTTTTTTTTTAGGTTTCTTTCACTGTAATTCATTTCTAATCTCATAGCGTTGTGGTCAGAAAAGATGCTTGATATGATTTCAATTTTCTTAAATTTACCAAGGCTTGTTTTGTGACCCAAGATGTGATCTATCCTGGAGAATGTTGCATGCGCACTTGAGAAGAAAGTGTAATCTGCTGTTTCTGGATGGAATGTCCTATAAATATCAATTAAATCTATCTGGTCTGCTGTGTCATTAAAAGTGTGTGTTTCCTTTTTAATTTTCATTTTGGATGATCCGTCCATTGGTGTAAGTGAGGTGTTAAAGTCCCCCACTATTATTGTGTTAGTGATGATTTCCTCTTTTATAGATGTTAGCAGTTGCCTTATGTATTGTGGTGCTCCTATGTTGGGTACATATGTATTTATAATTGTTATGTCTTCTTCTTCGATTGATCCCTTGATCATTATGTAGTGTCCTTCCTTGTCTCTT
Organism: Globicephala melas; assembly: GCF_963455315.2. Classification (NCBI taxonomy): domain Eukaryota; kingdom Metazoa; phylum Chordata; class Mammalia; order Artiodactyla; family Delphinidae; genus Globicephala; species Globicephala melas. The sequence goes on along the minus strand of NC_083335.1, from coordinate 30,047,848 downwards.
GTAACATTCTTTATGTTAAAGTCTATTTTATCTGATATGAGTATTGTTACTCCAGCTTCCTTTGGTTTCCATTTGCATGGAATATCTTTTTCCATCCCCTCACTTTCAGTCTGTTTGTGTCCCTAGGTATGATGTGGGTCTATTGTAGACAGTATATATATGGGTCTTGTTTTTGTATCCATTTAGCAAGCCTGTGTCTTTTTTTTTTTTTTTTTTTTTGTTACGTGGGCCTCTCACTGTTGTGGCCTCTTCCGTTGAGGAGCACAGGCTCAGCGGCCATGGCTCACGGGCCCAGCCACTCCACGGCATGTGGGATCCTCCCGGACCGGGGCACGAACCCGCGTCCCCTGCATCGGCAGGTGGACTCTCAACCACTGCGCCACCAGGGAAGCCCGCCTGTGTCTTTTGATTGGAGCATTTAATCCATTCACATTTAAGGTAGTTATCAATATGTATGTTCCTCTTACCATTTTCTTAATTGTTTTGGGTTTGTTTTTGTTGTTCCTTTTCTTCTCTTGTGTTTCCCACTTAGAGAAGTTCCTTTAGCATTTGTTGTAGAGCTAGTTTGGTGGTTCTGAATTGTTTTGGCTTTTGCTTGTCTGTAAAGCTTTTGATTTCTCCATCTAATCTGAATGAGATCCTTGCTGGATAGAGTAATCTTGTTTGTAGGTTCTTCCCTTTCATCACTTTAACTATGTCATGCCACTCCCTTCTGGCTTGTAGAGTTTCTACTGAGAAATCAGCTGTTAACCCCATGGGAGTTCCCTTGTATGTTATTTGTCATTTTTCCCTTGCTGCTTCATTGATTTTTCTTTGTCTTTAATTTTTGCCAATTTGAATAGTATGTGTTTCGTCATGCTTCTCCTTAGATTTATCCTGTATGGGACTCGCTGTGCTTCCTGGACTTGGGCGGCTATTTCCTTTCCCATGTTAGGGAAGTTTTCGACTATAATCACTTCAAATATTTTATCGGGTCCTTTCTCTCTCTCTTCTCCTTCTGGGACCCTTAAAATGAGAATGTTGTTGCATTTAATGTTGTCCCAGAAGTTTCTTAGGCTGTCTTTATTTCTTTCCATTCTTTTTTCTTTATTCTGTTCTGCAGCAGTGAATTCCACCATTCTGTCTTCCAGGTCACGTATCCGTTCTTCTGCCTCGGTTATTCTGCTATTGATTCCTTCTAGTGTAGTTTTCATTTCAGTTATTGTATTGTTCATCTCTATTTGTTTGTTCTTTAATTCTTCTCGGTCTTTGTTAAACATTTCTTGCATCTTCTCGATCTTTGCCTCCATTCTTTCTCCAAGGTCCTGGATCATCTTCACTATCATTTTTCTGAATTCTTTTTCTGGAAGGTTGCCTATCTCCACTTCATTTAGTTGTTTTTGTGGGGTTTATCTTGTTCCTTCATCTGGTATATAGCCCTCTACCTTTTCTTCTTGTCTATCTTTCTGTGAATGTGGTTTTTGTTCCACAGGCTGCAGGATTGTGGTTCTTCTAGCTTCTTCTGCCTGCTCTCTGGTGGATGAGGCTATCTAAGAGGCTTGTGCAAGTTTCCTGATGGCAGGGACTGGTGGTGGGTAGACCTGGGTGCTGCTCTGGTGGGAAGAGCTCAGTAAAACTTTAATCTGCCTGTCTGCTGATGGGTGGGGCTGGGTTCCCTCCCTGTTGGTTGTGTGGCCTGAGGTGACCCAACAGTGGAGCCTATCTGGCTCTTTGGTGGGGCTAATCGTGGACTCTGGGAGGGCTCACGCCAAGGAGTACTTCCCAGAACTTCTGCTGCTAGCTAGTGTCCTTGTCCTCACGGTGAGACACAGCCACTCCCCACCTCTGCAGGAGACCCTCCAACACTAGCAGGTAGGTCTGGTTCAGTCTCCTCTGGGGTCACTGCTCCTTCCCCTGAGTCCTGAGGTGCACACTGCTTTGTGTGTGCCCTCCAAGGGTGGAATCTCTGTTTCCCCCAGTTCAGTCAGAGTCCTGCAATCAAATCCCACCAGGCTTCAAAGTCTGATTCTCTAGGAATTCCTCCTCCTGTTGCCGGACCCCCACATTCAGTAGCCTGATGTGGGGCTCAGTACCTTCACTCCAGTGGGTGGACTTCTGTGGTGTAAGTGTTCTCCAGTTTGTGAGTCACCCACCCAGTGGTTATAGGATTTGATTTTATTGTGATTGTGCCCCTCCTGCCTTCTCATTGGGGCTTCTCCTTTGTCTTTGGATGTGGGGTATCATTTTTGGTGTGTTCCAGTGTCTTCCTGTTGATTATTGTTCAGCAGTTAGTTGTGTTTCTGGTGCTCTTGCGAGAGGGAGTGAGAGCACGTTCTTCTACTCTGCCATCTTGAACCAATCTGTTTGTTTTTATTTTAGTTTTTTTTTTGGCTGAACCCCACAGCATGGGGAACTTCCCTGACCAGGGATCAAACCTGTGCCCCCTGCATTGGGAGTGCAGACTTAACCACTGTACCACCAGTAAGCCCTGTTTGTTTTAAGATTCCACATATAAAAGAGAGCATGTAGTATTTGTCTCTCTCTGTCAGACTTTTTTCGGTTAGCATAATGCCCTCAAGGTCCATCCATGTTGTCTCAAATGGCAAGATTTCATTTTTTTATGGCTGAATAGTTTTCAGTTGTATACATATATACCACACTTTCTTTATCCAGTCATCCTTTTTCTTTTTTTATCCAGTCATCTATTGATGAATACTTAGGTTGTTTTCATATCTTGGCTATTGTAAATAATGCTGCAATGAACATGGGGGTGCATATATTTTTTTGGAGTTAATGTTTTTGTTTACTTCAGAAAAATTACCAGAACTAGAACTACTGGATCCTATAGTAGTTCTCTTTTTAATTTTCTGAGAAATCTCCATACTGTTTTCCCCAGTTGTTGCACCAATTTACATTCCCACCAAAAGGGCATATGTTCCCTTTTTTCCAGATCATTGTCAACAGTTGTTATTTGTTATCTTTTTGATAATAGCCTTTCTGACAGGTGTGAGGTGTTATCTCATTGTGGTTTTGATTTGCATTTCCCTGATGATTAATGATGTTGAGCATCTATCCATTTACCTGTTGTCTATCTGTATGCCTTGTTTGGAAAAATCTCTATTCAAACCTTCTGCCCATTTTTAAATCAGATTGTTTGTTTGTTGTTTGCTATTGAATTGTATGAGTTATTTATATATTATATTTTGGATATTAACTGCTTGTTAGTCATACGATTTGAAAATATTTTCTCCCATTTAGTAGGTTGCCTTTTCATTTTGTTGATGGTTTCCTTCACTCTGCAGAAGCTTTTTAGTATGATGTAGTCCCACTTATTTATTTTTGCTTTTGTTGCTTTTGCTTTTGGTGTCAGATTCAGAAAAAATCATCACCAAGATGTATGTCAGGGAGATTACAGCCAAAGTTTTCCTTTTAGGAATTTTATCACTTTAGGTCTTATGTTGAAGTCTTTAATCAATTTTGAGTTAATGTTTGTATATGGTATAAAATAATGGTCGAAATTAATTCTTTTGCATGTGGCTGTCCAGTTTTCCCAACAGCATTTATTGAAGAGACTATCCTTTCCCCATTGTATATTCTTGGCTCTTTGTCATGAATTAATTGACCATATATGCACAGGGTTATTTCTGGGCTCTCTATTCTGTTCCATTGGTCTTTGTGTTTGTTTTATGCCAACACTGTACTGTTTTAATTACTATAGATTTGTAATATAGTTTGTTATCAGGGAAGGTGATGTCTCCAGCTTTGTTCTCCTTTCTCAAGATTGCTTTGACTATTCAGGGTCTTTCATGGTTCCCTACAAATTTCAGAATATTTTTTCTATTTTTTTGAAATATGCCATTGGACTTTTGATAGGGATTGCAGTGAATCTGTAGATTGCTTTCGGTAGTATGCACATTTTAACAATATTGGTTTTTCAAATCCATGAGCACAGAATATCTTTCCATTCATTTGTGTCTTCAATTTCTTTCATTAATATATTGTATTTTTCAATATAGAGCTCTTTCACTTCCGTGGTTAAACTTATTCCTAGGTGTTTATTCTTGACGCAATTGTAAATGGGATTGTTTTCTTAATTTCTTTTTCTGATAGTGTGTTATTAGTGTAAAAAGGCACAACAGCTTTTTGCATATTGATTTTGTATCCTGTGAGTTTAGTGAGTTTGTTTATTAGTTCTAACAGTTTTTTGATGGAGTCTAAGGTTTTTATATATGTCTTCTGCAAATAGGGACTGTTTTACCTCTTCCATTTTAGTGTGCATACTGTTTATTTGTTTTTCATGCCTAACTGCTCTGGCTAGGACTTTCTTCCTTCCTTCCTTCCTTCCTTCCTTCCTTCCTTCCTTCCTTCCTTCCTTCCTTCCTTTCTTTCTTTCTTTCTTTCTTTCTTTCTTTCTTTCTTTCTTTCTCTTTCTTTTTTATTGGGGTATGGTTGTTTTACAATGTTCTGTTAGTTTCTACTGTACAGTGAAGTAGAGTACCCTGTGCTATACAACAGGTTCTCATTGGTTATCTATTTTATACATGTTAGTGTATATATGTCAATCCCAATCTCCCGATTCGTCCCACTTCCCCCATTCCCCCTTGGTGTCCATATGTTTGTTCTCTACATCTGTGTCTCTATTTCTGCCTTACAAACTGGTTCATCTGTACCATTTTTCTAGATTCCAAATATACGTGTTAATATACAATATTTGTTTTTCTCTTTCTGACTTACTTCACTCTGTATGACAGTCTTTCTTTCTTCCTTTCTTCCTTCATTCCTTCCTCCCTCCCTCTCTCTCTCTTTCTTTCTTTCTTTCTTTTATCTTCTTTCTTTCTCTCCCTTCCTTCCTTCCTTCCTCTCTTCCTCCCTCCCTTCTTCCCTCCCTTCCTTCCTTCCTTCTTTCCTTTCCTTTACTATTTTTTTTCTTTTTTTATTGAGGTATGGTTGATTTACAATATTATATTAGCTTTAGTGGTACAACATACTGATTCAAAATTTTTATAGATTATACTCTTTTTTTTTTTTTTTTTTTGCGGTACGCGGGCCTCTCACTGTTGTGGCCTCTCCCATTGTGGAGCACAGGCTCTGGACACGCAGGCTCAGTGGCCATGGCTCACGGGCCCAGCCGCTCCACGGCATGTGGGATCTTCCTGGACCGGGGTACGAACCCGCGTCCCCTGCATCGGCAGGCGGACTCTCAACCACTGCGCCACCAGGGAAGCCCTGTGGTTTTTTTGATGATAGCCATTCTGACAGGTGTGAGGTCATAGCTCATTGTGGTTTTGATTTGCATTTCCCTGATGATTAGCGATGCTGAACATCTTTTCATGTGCCTGTTGGCCACCTGTATGTCTTTTTTGGAAAAATGCTTATTCAAGTCTTCTGCCCAGTTTTTAATTGGGTTCTTTGTTTTTTTTGATATTGAGTTGTATGAGACGTTTATATATTTTGGATACTAACCCCTTGTTGGTCATATGATTTGCAAATATTTTCTCCCATTCAGTAGGTTGTCTTTTATTGTTGTTGATGGTTTCCTTTACTGTGCAAAAGCTTTTAAGTTTAATTAGGTCCCATTTGTTTATTTTTGCTTTTATTTCTTTTGCCTTAGGAGACAGTTCCAAACAATATTTTACAGTTTATGTCAAAGAGTGTTATGCCTATGTTTTCTTCTAGGAGGTTTATGATTTCCAGTCTTACATTTAAGTCTTTAACCCACTTTCAGTTTGTTCCTGTATATGCTGTGAGAAAATATTCTTTCATTCTTTTAGGTGTAGCTGTCCAGTTTTCCCACCACCACTACTTATTGAAGAGACTGTCTTTTCCCCATTGAATATTCTTGTTTCCTTTGTTGTAAATTAGTTGATCATAAGTGTGTGGATTTATTTGTGCACTTTCTATTCTGTTCCATTAATCTATGTGTCTGTTTTTGTGTTGGTATCATACTGTTTTGATTGCTGTAGCTTTGTGATATAGTCTAAAGTCAGTGAGTATGATGCTTCCTGCTCTTGTTTTGGCAAGAGCAAATTGTTTTGGCAATTCTGGGTCTTTTGAGGTTCCAGATAAAATTTACATTATTAGTTTTAGTTCTGTAAAAAATGCTATTGATATTTTGATAGCGATTGCATTGAATCAGTGGATTGCCATGGTCATTTTAACAATATTAGTTCTTCTAGTCCATGAACATGGTATATCTTTCCATCTGTTTTGTTGGAGACAACAATTTCAGTGTCTTATAGTTTTCTGAGCCCATGTCTTTTACCCCCCTAGTTAGATTTATTCCTAGGTATTTTATTCTTTTTGATGCAATAGTAAATGGAATTGTTCCCTTAATTTCTCTTTCTGATAATTTGTTGTTAGTCTATAGAAATGCAACAGATTTCTGTACATTAATTTTCTATCCTACAACTCTGTCAAATTCATTGATGAGCTCTACTAGTTTCTTGGTAGTGTGTTTAGGATTTTCTATGTATAGTATCATGTAATCTGGCATGTTTACTTCTTCCTTTCCAATTTGTATTCCTTTTATTTCTTTTTCTTGTCTGATTGCTCTGGCTAGGGGTTTCAATACTATGTTGAATAGAAGTGGTGAGAGTGGGTATCCTTGTCTTGTTCCTGAACTTAGAGGAAAGGCTTTTAGCTTTTCACCATTGAGTACGATGTTAGCTGTGGTTATGTCATATATAGCCTTTATCATATTGAGGTATGTTCCCTTTACGCACAGTTTGTTGAGAGTATTTTTTTTCATAAATGGTTGTTAAATTTTGTCAAATGCTTCTTTTGCATTTATTGAGATAATCATATGATTTTTATCCTTCATCTTGTTAATGTGGTGTATCATGTTGACTAATTTGCAGATGCTAAACTATTCTTGCATGCCTGGAATAAATCACACTTGATCGTTGTGAATAATTCTTTTAATGTATTGTTGAAATTGATTTGCTAATATTTTATTGAAGATTTTTGTGTCTTTATTCATCAGGGATATTGGTCTGTAATTTTCTTTTCTTGTGGCATTCTTGTTTGGTTTTGGCATTAAGGTAATGAACTGAGAAGAGTTCTCTCCTCTTCTATTTTTGGGAAGGGCTTGAGAAGGTTTTGTATGACTTCTTTTTTTTCTTTTTTTCTTTTTTTTTGGCGATACATGGGCCTCTCACTGTTGTGGCCTTTCCCGTTGCAGAGCACAGGCTCCAGACACGCAGGCTCAGCGGCCATGGCTCATGGGCCCAGCCGCTCCGCGGCATGTGGGATCCTCCTGGACCGGGGCATGAACCCATGTCCCCTGCATCGGCAGGCAGACTCTCAACCACTGAGCCACCAGGGAAGCCCTGTATGACTTCCTTGACTGTTTGGAGGAATTCACCAGTGAAGCCATCTGATCCTGGACTTTTGTTTTTTGGGAGGTTTTTGATTACTGATTCATCTCAGCACCAAGATTCAGGCTGTTTGGAAGCTAGACCCTCTGGCAGAAGCTTTTAATAGTATGCAAATATATGCAGTCCTGTGGGACTGCAAACATAACTTCACTGTCCAGAAGATCTGGTAGTTTTCCCCTAGGTGGCAGTCGTAAAAATTGAGGCTCCAGACAAGTGTATATGCTCCTTCTTGGAGATTCTTGTGAGTTGGAGCAAGGCAGAGTGAGAATGACAAGATGGTGTCCACAGCCTATATTTCTTGAGAGCAGCTCCATAGTCCACTAGATGTGTGCCAAACCTGAAACTTGTCCTTCAGGCTGATGCTCCTGGACAAGCAAAGGTGCATCTTTCACAGAAAGATTGGGAGGTGTGCCTCAGTCTGCTGTCTGTGCAGTACCCTGGGAGTCGCAGCCTGCTAAAAGATATCTCTCTGACTGCCATAGTCCTGTGGGACCCAGGAATGCAAATCCCCCTCAGCACCAGAGCCAGGTGATCAAGGGGAATCTCCTGGGTGGCAGCTGCAAAAACCAGGGCACCAGCCATGTGTAAGTGTAAAGCTCCCTTCCAGGAGACACTGGTGCTCTGAAGACAGCAGTGGGAGAGTGTAAAGATACGGCCTACCCCCCAAGGTCTCTGGAAGCATAATAGTTATCTTCTAGATGCATGTGTGATTGGAAACCTGCCCTTTAGGCTGCAACCATGATGATTAGCTAATAGACCTCCTCACAGAAATACTGAGCTCTTGGATCCGTTGCCTCTTGCTGATCCCTGGGGTGGTAGCTGTTTATGAACTCTTTCTCTGTTAGTTATAGTTTGGTGGGACCCATGAGTGTAAGACCCACTGGCCACCAGAGCCAGGCATTATAGAAGTGTTCCTTGGTAGCAGGTACAAAACTTAGGGTGCCAGACAGGAGGATGAACTCTTTTCTGGGTGACAATCATTATTACAGTCCCATGGGACCAGGAATACAAGCTCCCATATCCTCCAGAGCCAGGCAATCAAGAGGCATCCTCTGGTCATCAGCCACAAAGACTGGAGCACTAGATATGTGTAAATGCTCCTTTCCAGAAGATACTGATGTTTTGGAGCATGGCAAAGGAAGGGTGCAAAGATGGTTCCCACCACTCTCCATCCTGAAGAGTGTTCCAGAAGGCTCCTAGATGTGCTTGTTAAATTAGATTCCTGCCCCTCAGGCTTGTACTTTAATAAATGTAGGTGAACCTTCTTCAGTTTGAGTCTGGGAGTGATTGGCTGCCTTAAGCTGGGCACTGTGGCAGGTAAGTTTGAGTGTGTGCGCCCTTTAAGAGCTCTCTCCCAGATTGCTACAATCTTATGGGTCTCCAGATGGAAGCCCTGTTGGTTTCCAAAGCTAGATTATTTGGGGGCTCATCTCTCAGTTTCAGGTCCGAAAAGTTGGTTGCATTGTTTTGTGTGTTTTTTTTTAAACTGAGCATTTACTATGTGCCAGGTACTGTTTTATTTGCTTTTTGTTTTACGTTTTGTGTGTGTGTGCGTTTGTGTGTATGTGTGTGATAAGAAGCACATAACAACTCAACAATAAGAAACAAACAAATTTTAAAATAGGCAAAAAGGTATAAACAGACACCTCATTAAAAAAGATATACAGATGCAAAGCAAATGAAAGGATGTTCAAAATCACATATCATTAGGGAATTACAGATTAAAACAACAATGGTTACCACTTCGTACCTATTAGAATGGTGAAAATCCAACACAATAAGACCAAATGCTGACGAGGATGTGGAGCAACAGAAACATTACTGATGGGAACGTAAAATGGTATAGCCACTTTAGAAGACTATTTGATAGTTTCTTACAAAAATAAACATTGTCTAGCATATTGTGCTCCTTGATATTTACCCAAATGAATTAAATACTTATGTCCAACAGAAACATGCTTAGAGGTGTCTATAGAAGCTTTGTTCAAAATTTCCAAAACTTGGTAGCAACCAAGATGTGCCTCAGTAGGTGAACTGATAAATAAACCATGGTGCATCCAGACAATGGAGTATTATTTCAGACTGAAAAGAAATGAGCTATCAAGCCATGAAAAGATATGGAGGAAACTTAAATGCCTGTTACTAATTGAAAGAAGCCAATCTGAAAAGGCTACCTATTATATGATTCCAACTATATGACATTATGGAAGAAGCAAAACTATGAAGACAGTAAACAGATCAGTGGTTTCCAGGAGTTAGTGGGGAGGAAGGAATGAATTGGCTGAGCACAGAGGATTTTTAGAGCAGTGCAACTACTCTATATGATATTGCAATAGTGGATACAGGTAATCATATATTTATCTGAACCCATAAAATGTACACCACCAGGTGTGACCCTATGGACTTTGGGTAATGATGTGTCAGAGTAGGTTCATCAGTTGTAATAAATGTACCACAAATTATTACCAAGTGTAATGCATGTAATAAATGTTGTTTGGGATCTCCATACTGGGGGAGGTTGTGGTTTGTGAGAACAAGGGATATATGGGAATTCTGTGTATTCCACTCAATTTTGCTGTGAACCTAAAACTGCTCTAAAATTTAAATTATTAATTTAAGAAACACATAACAAATTTACCCTCTTAACAAATTTAAATGTACATTAAATATATGCACATTAGTGTACAACAGATCCATAGAACTTTATCGTCTTGCATGACTGAAACTCTATACCCATTGAACAACAACTCCTCATATTTGCCTTCCCCCAAGCTCTGGCAACCACCATTCTACTTCTGTTTCTGTGAGTTTGATTACTTTAGATACCTGACATAAGTGGAGTCATGCAGTAAGCTTTTGTCATTGGCTTATTTCACTTAGCATAATGTCCTCGAGGTTCATCCATGTTGTAGCATATGACAGGATTTCTTTCTTATTTAAGGCTGAATAATATTCTATTATATCTATACATCACCTTCTCTTTTTCCATTTATTCATCAATGGACATTTATGTTGCTTCCACATTTTGGCTATTATGAATAATGCTGCTATGAACATGGATGTCCAAATATCTCTTTGAGATCCTGTTTTCAATTATTTTGGATATATATCTAAAAGTAGAATTGCTGGATAATATGGTAGTTATATTTTTAATCTTTTATGAATCTTCATACTCTTTTCTATAGCAGCTGCACAATTTCACAATCCCACCAAGAGTGCACAGCCTCTGTCTGTGGCTCTGTAGTCCCTCTAATGCTTCAGTGCTGCCTCCACAGTCTCCGTGGCTTTCAGTATCCTCAAGGCATCCAAATGATGCCAGTTCTGTTAGTGCTCCAAATCAGGTGAGAAAGAAACTAATCCCTCAGGTAGCTCTCCAAAAAGCCATTCCCTTCCTTTTCCCCTCTCCTGAAGGAGAAGCCAGGAACCAAGCTGAGCTATGCCAGCTAAGGTGGGGTGATAGTGGTGGGGGGATTGTGGTCACGTGAAGTGTCTCTTCTTACCCATTTCAGTGTGACTGCTTTGACCATGCATTCACTTAGGGTACTACAATTTCTTAACTGGTTTCTGGAGTTTTCACAAAGGTATTTTGGTTCATATCTCGTTGTTAAGTTGGTATCTCTGTGAGGGAACAAGTGCAAAGATGTCTTATTGCTCCATCTTTCTAGTGTCACCATCATGTTGGTGTTTTTATTGGACTACATTAAAGGTATGATTAATTTAGGGAGAAATTGCATCATTCTAATGAATATCTTTTAGCCAAAAGCAGGAAATGCCTTTCTATTTATTCAAAAATAATTCTTTTGTGGTTGTCATTAATGTTTTAAAATTATCTTATAAAGTTCATGCATATTCTTGTTAAATTTATTCCTGGGCATTTAACTTTTGTTATCATTGTTTTTATTGTAAATGAGATTTATTTTCCATTCTGTATTTTAGCTGGTTGTTGTTTGTTTTACTTTATGAGAAGTTTATTGACTTTCACATATTGATTCATTGCTCAGCCACCTTACTGTATTTTCTAATTATTGTGTCATTTGTTAAATTTCAGCAATTTCCAAGTACTCGGATTTTTCCTTTTTTTTTCAGAGAAATCTGATCTACATTGTGAACACTGGAACTCATGTTTCTCTAAGGCTAAGTTGTTTTTTTTTCTTTCTTTTTTTTTTTTTTGCGGTACGCAGGCCTCTCACTGTTGTGGCCTCTCCTGTTGCGGAGCACAGGCTCCGAACGTGCAGGCTCAGTGGCCATGGCTCACGGGCCTAGCCGCTCCGTGGCATGTGGGATCTTCCCGGACCGGGGCACGAACCCATGTCCCCTGCATCGGCAGGCGGGCTCTCAACCACTGCACCACCAGGGAAGCCCAAAGTTTTTTGTTTTTTAATGAGATAGTTAAGATCTATTCTCTTAGCAAATTTCAAGAATATAATACAATATTATTAACTATAGTCACCATGCTGTACATTAGGTCCCTAGAATTTATTCATTTTATGTTTGGAAGTTTGACTGATGTCTGCCCTTTTCTCCCACTCCTCAACCCCTGACAATCACCAGTCTTCTCTGTTTCTATGAGTCTGTGTTTTTGTTTTTTTATTTTTTAGATTCCACATATAAGTAGACCATACAGTATTTGTCTTTCTCTGTCTGGCTTATTTCACTTAACATAATGGTATGTTAATTAATTTCATTGTGGTAACTATTTCACAATGCAAACATATATATCATCATGTTGTACACTTTAAATATACATAATTTTACTTGTCAATTATGCCTGAATAAAGCTGGGGGAAAAAAAACACTAAAGCTATTACTATTCCTATTTATTTTTTCTATTTTGTATTGTTTCCTTAGGATGTTCGTTCTTATTTTTATTTTTTTTATAGGGCAGGTGTGTGTTTGATTTACTGTATAAGAGAATATCAAACATTTTCCATGTTATTTTTTCTTGAGTATAGTTTCTCTTTTTCATGCCATTTCTTTTCCTCAAATGTTTAGTCACTTCTTAATTGTCTGTTCACATTTGTAGACGCAGCTCTAAAATTAAAGTCATTGCTAAAGTGTATTTCCTCAGGCTAACTAAGAACTCTTGTCCTCTTGTTCTATTAATACAAATTTCAGTAGTAGGAGTCAGCATTCCAATAGTTGTGATGTGGACAAGAAAGTGTTTGTGCATCTGGCAGGCTTTCCTAAGGAATGTAAAATTTGTTTGTTTTCTACCTTGGGGTTTCCCATCCACTTGGAACTTAAACATTACCTAGAGTAACCCCTCTTCTCTGGAATCAACACTTATTCTGAGAGTTTTTCACATTCCAGTGCCCTTTTTAAAGTGCTGTACTCCTGGCATTGGCCTGTAGGCAAATTTCTGAATCATTCCTTCTAAGTGCCAGGATTGGCACAGGTGTTCTATTCTAAAACTAACTAATAGACCCATTATCTATGGACTGTTTCCTCTAGCCTGAACTTCCGTTGATCTTGGGGTTATTTGGAGTTCTGGGGATAATCAAATTTTGTATGTCTGCTTATCCACCTCTTTTAGAAGAATGAACATTCTTCTTTTCTTTACCTATTTCTCTTTTTTTAAAAAAAATTATTTGTTTATTGGGCTGTGCCAGGTCTTACTTGCAGCATGTGGGATCTTCATTGCTGCATGTGGGATTCTTAGCTGCAGCATGCGAACACTTAGTTGAGGCATGCGGGATCTAGTTCCCTGATCAAGGATGGAACCCAGGCCCCTGCATTGGGAGTGTGGATTCCTAGCCACTGGATCACTGAGGAAGTCCCTGTCCACCTCTTTAAGATGGCTGGATGTCAAGCTACAATGTACTACATCACTTATCTGTTTCCATCCACTTTATACCTTCCAGATATTTCTATTGATGACATGTTTCTAGGTGCAATAGATTTTGTTTTTGTACTCCACTTGTCATTTCATTGGGATATTGGGATAGAGGGTCTATAAATGAATGTGTTCAAGAAATAATCTGGGACTGGAAATCTTTTCATCTCCCTCATCATCTGATCACTAGTAGAATACTTCTCAAAACATTGACTTATGGTCAATGTTGATCTCAGTAGAAACAGATTTTGGCATCTCCTACAAATCACCTAAATTTATTTTAACCAAGAGTAAGGTAAAAACAAGGTTTGTTTTCCATGGTGGGGATCACCAACAGTTCGCTAAAAATGATTTGTTAAGAGCAGTAGCCACTTGAGAGGCATAGAACCAAGATGACGGAGTAGAAGGACATGCTCTCGCTCCCTCTTGTGAGAACACCAGAATCACAACTAACTGCTGAACAATCATCGAAAGGAAGACACTGGAACTCACCAGAAAAGATACCCCACATCCAAAGACAAAGGAGAAGCCACAGTGAGACAGTAGGAGGGCGCAATCACAATAAAATCAAAACCCATAACTTCTGGGTTGGTGACTCACAAACTGGAGAACATTTATACCACAGAAGTCCACCCACTGGAGTGAAGGTACTGAGCCCCACATCAGGCTACTGAATGTGGGGGTCCGGCAACAGGAGGAGGAATTCCTAGAGAATCAGACTTTGAAGCCTGGTGGGATTTGATTGCAGGACTCTGACTGAACTGGGGGAAACAGAGATTCCACCCTTGGAGGGCACACACAAAGCAGTGTGCACCTCAGGACTCAGGGGAAGGAGCAGTGACCCCAGAGGAGACTGAACCAGACCTACCTGCTAGTGTTGGAGGGTCTCCTGCAGAGGTGGGGAGTGGCTGTGTCTCACCGTGAGGACAAGGACACTAGCTAGCAGCAGAAGTTCTGGGAAGTACTCCTTGGCGTGAGCCCTCCCAGAGTCCACGATTAGCCCCACCAAAGAGCCAGATAGGCTCCACTGTTGGGTCACCTCAGGCCACACAACCAACAGGGAGGGAACCCAGCCCCACCCATCAGCAGACAGGCAGATTAAAGTTTTACTGAGCTCTTCCCACCAGAGCAGCACCCAGGTCTACCCACCACCAGTCCCTGCCATCAGGAAACTTGCACAAGCCTCTTAGATAGCCTCATCCACCAGAGAGCAGGCAGAAGAAGCTAGAAGAACCACAATCCTGCAGCCTGTGGAACAAAAACCACATTCACAGAAAGATAGACAAGAAGAAAAGGTAGAGGGCTATGTACCAGATGAAGGAACAAGATAAACCCCACAAAAACAACTAAATGAAGTGGAGATAGGCAACCTTCCAGAAAAAGAATTCAGAAAAATGATAGTGAAGATGATCCAGGACCTTGGAGAAAGAATGGAGGCAAAGATCGAGAAGATGCAAGAAATGTTTAACAAAGACCGAGAAGAATTAAAGAACAAACAAATAGAGATGAACAATACAATAACTGAAATGAAAACTACACTAGAAGGAATCAATAGCAGAATAACCGAGGCAGAAGAACGGATACGTGACCTGGAAGACAGAATGGTGGAATTCACTGCTGCGGAACAGAATAAAGAAAAAAGAATGGAAAGAAATAAAGACAGCCTAAGAAACTTCTGGGACAACATTAAATGCAACAACATTCTCATTTTAAGGGTCCCAGAAGGAGAAGAGAGAGAGAAAGGACCCGATAAAATATTTGAAGTGATTATAGTCGAAAACTTCCCTAACATGGGAAAGGAAATAGCCACCCAAGTCCAGGAAGTTCAGCGAGTCCCACACAGGATAATCCAAGGAGAAACACGCCGTAACACATAGTACTCAAATTGGCAAAAATTAAAGACAAAGAAAAATTTTTAAAAGCAGCAAGGGAAAAACAACAAATAACATACAAGGGAACACCCATAAGGTTAACAGCTGATTTCTCAGCAGAAACTCTACAAGCCAGAAGGGAGTGGCATGATATACTTAAAGTGATGAAAGGGAAGAACCTACAGCCAAGATTACTGTATCTGGTAAGGATCTCATTCAGATTTGATGGAGAAATCAAAAGCTTTACAGACAAGCAAAAGCTAAGAGAATTCAGCACCACCAAACTAGCTCTACAACAAATGCTAAAGGAACTTCTCTTAGTGGGAAACACAAGAGAAGAAAACGAACAACAAAAACAAATCCAAAACAATTAAGAAAATGGTAAGAAGAACATACATATTGTTAATTACCTTAAACGTGAATGGATTAAATGCTCCAATCAAAAGACACAGACTTGCTAAATGGATACAAAAACAAGACCCATATATATGCTGTCTACAAAAGACCCACTTCAGTCCTAGGGACACATACAGACTGAAAGTGAGGGGATGGAAAAAGATATTCCATGCAAATGGAAATCAGTAGAAATCTGGAGTAACAATACTCATAACACATAAAATAGACTTTAAAATAAAGAATACTACAAGAGACAAGGAAAGACACTACATAATGATCAACGGATCAATCTAAGAAGAAGATATAACAATTATACATACATATGCACCCAACATAGGAGCACCTCAATACATAAGGTAACTGCTAACAGCTATAAAAGAGAAAATCAACAGTAACACAATAATAGTGGGGGACTTTTTTTTTTTTTTTGCGGTACGTGGGCCTCTCACTGTTGTGGGCTCTCCCATTGCAGAGCACAGGCTCTGGATGCACAGGCTCAGCAGCCATGGCTCACCGGCCCAGCCGCTCCGCGGCATGTGGGATCTTCCCGGACCTGGGCATGAACCCGTGTCCCCTGCATCGGCAGGCAGACTCTCAACCACTGCGCCACCAGGGAAGCCCAATAGTGGAGGACTTTAACACCTCACTTATACCAATGGACAGATCATCCAAAATGAAAATAAATAAGAAAACACAAGCTTTAAATGACACAGCAGACCAGTTAGATTTAATTGATATTTATAGGACATTCCATCCAAAAACAGCAGATTACACTTTCTTCTCAAGTGCGCATGCAACATTCTCCAGAATAGATCACATCTTGGGTCACAAATCAAGCCTTGGTAAATTTAAGAAAATTGATATCATATCAAGCATCTTTTCTGACCACAGCACTCTGAGATTAGAAACGAATTACAGGGAATAAACCATAAAAAACACAAACACATGGAGGCTAAACAATATGTTACTAAATAACCAAGAGATCACTGAAGAAATCAAAGAGGAAATCAAAAAATACCTAGAGACAAATCACAATGAAAACACGATGATCCAAAACCTATGGGATGCAGCAAAAGCAGTCCTAAGAGGGAAGTTTATAACAATACAATCCTACCTCAGGAAACAACAAACATCTCACATAAGCAATCTAACCTTTCACGTAAAGGAACTAGAGAAAGAAGAAGAAGCAAAACCCAAAGTTAGCAGAAGGAAAGAAATCATAAACATCAGAGCAGAAATAAATGAAATAGAAACAAAGAAAACAGTAGCAAAGATCAATAAAACTAAAAGCTGGTTCTTTGAGAAGATAAATAAAATTGATAAAGCTTTAGCCAGACTCATCAAGAAAAAGAGGGAGAGGACTCAAATCAAAATTAGAAATGAAAAAGAAGAAGTTATGACAGACTCTGCAGAAATACAAAGCATCCTAAGAGACTACTACAAGAAACTGTATGCCAATAAAATGGGCAACCTGGAAGAAATGGACAAATTCTTAGAAAGTTATAACCTCCCAAGACTGAACCAGGAAGAAATAGAAAATATGAACAGACCAATCACAAGTAATGAAACTGCGATTGTCATTAAAAATCCTCCAACAAACAAAAGTCCAGGACCAGATGGTTTCACAGGTGAATTCTATCAAACATTTAGAGAAAAGCTAACACCCATCCTTCTCAAACTGTTCCAAAAAATTGCGGAGGACGGAACACTCCCAAACTCATTCTATGAGGCCACCATCACCCTGATAACAAAACCAGACAACGATACTACAAATAAAGAAAATTACAGACCAATATCACTGATGAATATAGATTCAAAAATCCTCAACAAAATACTAGCAAAGAGAATACAACAATACATTAAAAGGATCATACATCATCCTCAAGTGGAATTTAACCCAGTGATGCATGATTCTTGAATATACGCCAATCAATCAATGTGATACACCATATTAACAAATTGAAGCAGAAAAACTATATGATCATCTCAATAGATGCAGAAAAAGCTTTTGACAAAATTCAACACTGATTTATGATAAAAACTCTCCAGAAAGTGGGCATAGAGGGAACCTACCTCAACATAATAAAGCCCGTATATGACAAACCCACAGCAAACATCATTCTCAGTGGTGAAAAACTGAAAGCATTTCTTCTAAGATCAGGAACAAGACAAAGATGCTCACTATCACCACTATTATTCAACATAATTCTGGAAGTCCTAACCACGGCAATCAGAGAGGAAAAAGAAATAAAAGGAATACAAATTGGAAAAGAAGAAGTAAAACTGTCACTGACTACAGATGACATGATACTATACATAGAGAATCCTAAAGATGCCACTAGAAAACTACTAGAGCTAATCAATGAATCTGGTAAAGTTGCAGGATACAAAATTAATGCAGAGAAATCTCTTTCATTCCTATACACTAATGATGAAAAATCTGAAAGAGAAATTAAGGAAATACTCCCATTTACCACTGCAACAAAAAGAATAAAATACTTAGAAATAAACCTACCTAGGGAGACAAAAGACCTGTATGCATAAAACAATAAGACACTGATGAAAGAAATTAAAGATGATACCAATAGATGGAGAGATATACCATGTTCTTGGATTGGAAAAATCAATATTGTGAAAATAACTATACTACCCAAAGCAATCTACAGATTCAATGCAATCCCTATCAAATTACCAATGGCATTTTTTTAAGGAGATAGAACAAAAAATCTTAAAATTTGTATGGAGACACAAAAGATCCCGAATAGCCAAACAGTCTTGAGTGAAAAAAATGGAGCTGGAGGAATCAGACTCCCTGACTTCAGACTGTACTACAAAGCTACAGTAATCAAGACAATATGGTACTGGCACAAAAACAGCAACATCGATCAATGAAAGAAGATAGAGGGCCCAGAGATAAAACCACACACCTATGGTCAACTAATCTATGACAAAGAAGGCAAGGATATACAATGGAGAAAAGACAGTCTCTTCAATAAGTGATGCTGGGGAAACTCAACAGCTACATGTGAAAGAATGAAATTAGAACACTTCCTAGCACCATACACAAAAATAAGCTCAAAATGGATTAGAGAGCTAAATGAAAGACCGGACACTATAAAACTCTTAATAGAAAACATAGGAAGAACACTCTCTGACATAAATCACAGCAAGATCTTTTTTGATCCACCTCCTAGAGTAATGGAAACAAAACCAAAAATAAACCAATGGGACCTAATGAAACTTCAAAGCTTTTGCACAACCAAGGAAACCATAAACAAGACGAAACGACAACTCTCAGAATGGGAGAAAATATTTGCAAACGAATCAACGGACAAAGGATTAATCTCCAAAATATAAAAACAGCTCATGCAGCTCAATATTAAAAAAACAAACAACCCAATCCAAAAATGGGCAGAAGACCTAAATAGACATTTCTCCAAAGAAGACATACAGATGGCCAAGAAGCACATGAAAAGCTGCTCAACATCACTAATAATTAGAGAAATGCAAATCAAAACTGCAATGAGGTATCCCCTCACATCAGTTAGAATGGGCATCATCAGAAAATCTACAAAAAACAAATGCTGTAGAGGGTGTGGAGAAAAGGGTACCCTCTTGCACTGTTGTTGGGAATGTAAATTGATACAGCCACTATGGAGAACAGTATGGAGGTTCCTTCAAAAACTAAAAATAGAATTACCATATGACCCAGCAATCCCACTACTGGGCATATACCCAGAGAAAACCATAATTCAGAAAGACACATGCACCCCAATGTTCACTGCAGCACGATTTACAATAGCCAGGTCATGGAAGCAACCTAAATGCCCATCGACAGACGAATGGATAAAGAAGAAGTGGTACATATATACAATGTGATATTACTCAGCCATGAAAAGGAACGAAATTGGGTCATTTGTAGAGACGAGGATGGATCTAGGGACTGTCATACAGAGTGAAGTAAGTCAGAAAGAGAAAAACAAATATCGTATATTAATGCATATATGTGGAACCTAGAAAAATGGTACAGATGAACTGGTTTGCAGGGCAGAAATTGAGACACCGATGTAGAGAACAAACGTTTGGACACCAAGGGGGGAAAGTGGCAGGGGCTGTTGGTGGTGTTGTGATGATTTGGGCAATTGGGATTGACAGGTATACAGTGATGTGTATAATGACTAATAAGAACCTGCTGTATAAATAAATAAATAGATAAACAAATAAATAACAAGAAAGTACAAAGTCAAAGTCCGCATCTCATACCCCATTCTCTCAACTCTTCCCTCAAAGGCATTTGCTGTTAAGGGTGATATATATCCTTCTATCCATTGTATATAGAATTGCTTGAGTGAATGAAAAGGCACTGTCCTTGGAATGGAATTTTAGAGTGAAAGTTTTGTGTTTTCAATTGTTGAAAGAAAATACCTACTGTATACTAAGCATTTTAAATGGACATGATCAATCCATATAAATACACAGCTAAAGTGAAGTGAGAACTCAGTCTTGCCCCATCTCCTTAACAGCGCTGGGCCAGCTCAAAGATGGTAGACCAGTACTGCCCCGAAGGAGCTTTGGAAATTTGTAGGAGAAAGGGTATTCTGTTGTCACAATGATTGAGAGGGTGGAATAAGGGGCTGGGACATTAGACGTGCTGCAGTGCATATGGCAGTCTCACCGAATGAACAATTGTCCTGTGTCCCACACAATCTACAAATATTTTGGTGGGCATTCATGTTGGTGAAGAATCTTTATTATCCTGGGCCCAGTGCCTGGCTACATTTTACATCTAAATTCATCCACAGTTTTTTTTTTTTCCTTTGTCATATTTTTAATATACATTGAATTTTCCAGGAATGCAGCCACCATGTAAATAGAGAGTTAAACGTTTTGGAAAGTTGCGTCACTGTGACATTTTAAGTCCTAAACCAACATATTTTTATTAGTCTCTATTTATAACTAGTGCATTCACAGTGATTCTATTTGTAATCTGACTATGCTACCACTATACCCAAGCTTATACATAATGATATATATGTTTATTATATAAATTACTTGCCTTTTGGTTCCTTTTATATTGTGTCTAGGGTGTGTTGTTCATATTTTTTTAAAGTATGTGTATAGTAAATTATATCATCTATAAATTCTAAAAAAAAAGAGCAGTGGCCACTCGTGTTGGCTGAAAAAGCACATAGACTTATAGGAATGGGTAAGCCAAAGCCTGGAGCATATAAAGTTGAAAAAAGCTTTAAATTTGTGCATTTTGAGCAACATGCACTTTCCTAAACTTCTGGTCTGAGTGTAAATTCTTATATCTTTTGTGGTGGGCAGTGTTGGCAAATTGTACCAAAAATGATAATAATAATCCAATCTAATTGGCATAGCAATTCTATTCTTAGAAATGTATCATAAAAAACTAAACAAAGGTGACTTCCCTGGTGGCACAGTGCTTAAGAATCCACCTGCCAATGCAGGGGACACAGGTTCGAGCCCTGGCCCGGGAAGATCCCACATGCCGCGGAGCAACTAAGCCCGTACGCCACAACTACTGAGCCTGTGCTCTACAGCCCGTGAGCCACAACTACTGAGCCTGCATGCCACAACTACTGAAGCCCACACACCTAGAGCCTGTGCTCTGCAACAAACAGAAGTCATCACAATGAGAAGCCTGTGCACCGCAATGGAAGAGTAGCCCCTGCAACTAGAGAAAGCCCACACACAGCAACAAAGACACAAGGTCAAAAAAAAACTGAACAAAAGAATATGTAAAAATTTAGCTACAAGGATATCAACCATAATATTACTTATTAAAGTGAAAAAATTACAAAGAATATCAATTTAATAATTAGATATTTATTTCATTTTTTCTTTATCCTTAATAGACTTCATTTTTTTACAGCAGTTTTACATTCACAGCAAAATTGAGCAGAATATACAGAGTTCCTCTGTATTCCCTGCACTCCTCCCCTCACATGAACAGTCTCCCCCACAGTCAACACCCTGGCACCAGTGGTACATTTGTTACAATTCATTAACCTGTATTGATGCAACATTATCACTCAAAGTGCATGCTTTGCATTACAGTTCATTCGATGTTGTACAATCTGAGTTTTGACAAATATATAATTACATGTATCCACCATTACAGTAGTATTACTGCCTTAAAAATCCTTGGTGCTCTGCCTGTTCATCCCTTCCTCCCCCCCCCCCGCAACTCCTGGCAACCGATGATCTTTTAAGTGTCTTGATAGTTTTGCCTTTTCTGGAAGGTCATAGTGTTGGAATCATTAACATGCAGGCTTTTCAGATTGGCTTTTTTCACTTAGTAATAGGAATTTAGGTTTTTTTCATGTCTTTTCATGGCTTGATAGCTCATTTATTTTAGTGCTGAATAATATTCCATTGTCTGGATGCATTATGGTTTATTTATCAACTCACCTATTGAGGGACATCTTGGTTGCTTCCAAGTTTAAGCTACTTTGAATAAAACTGCTATAAACATGCATGAGCATGTTTTTGTGTGGATGTAAGTTTTCAG